>NC_086342.1:39171880-39472925 GCF_032445375.1 Bacillus rossius redtenbacheri | reverse complement strand
AAGACCTAAGGAATCTGTTTATCTGACTGTCTATTCTTGTCTAGTGTGGTCAGTATTAAAGTGTTCAATCAAAATAGATTTATTCCTTCAAAGTTACAATCAAAAAAGGTTTAATCCTAAAAAGTGAAATGAAAAAAAAAAGTTTTAATCCATAAGTAACCAACAAAAAAGCTTTACTCCAGTACTTTAAAATTATTTCTGAGGAAAGTGTAAAGTTTTTATCACCAAAGTGGATGTTTTCATGATTAGCAGTGCTTATAACTGTATAAAATGAAATAATAGCTAAAATATTTCAGATTATTGCTTAGCAGTTTTTCTTTAATACAGACAATTGCTATACACGTGACTAAACTCTGTTTGTTCTTCACCTCCTCACGTGTCAGCAGTCTTTGCTGGTAATGGCGCTGAGGTCAGCTCAGATTACATGGAATATTTCTTAATGGAAGCTTTGTTAATTAAGACTCTCCTGTATCTCTCAAATGTCTCAGATTTAATATTCTTAAACTATATAATTTCATGCTTCTTACATATTTTAATTTTCTATTGAGAATCAGTGTTTCTATTTGTATTTTAATGTCATTTAATTACTTTAAGTATTTTTCCAGGATAAATAAATTATTTTTTAAAAATATTTTAATACATAATTATTTTTTAATATAATTCTATTATAAATTTTGAATAAAAACTCAAAAGGGTTTAAAAAAAATTATGAAATTAATATTGTAAGGTTTTTCTGTAAAAATGTTTTTCTTAATGTAATAGTGTTATGTGTAGTTTATTTTGATGGAGAGTTGATGTTCACTGGTTAAGGAGCGTGAAGGGAGTTTGTTTCTTCATGGTGCTCCCGATACCCCTCCACCTTCTTGAACTCTGTCGTTAACTCCTGTTTAGGGTTTACGTGACTTCACATCACATTTGGGAAGTACAGAACTCAACGCCATATCAAGTAAAATCAGGGAATTGATGTTTACCAAAACTAGCACATAGGAAACTAATGCCTGGTGAATATTGGTGATAACAGTGTAATAACAAATGTTCTGCCACCGTCTTCCTTAGGCATAGTAGGGGATCCACATTCTGGAAAATCAGGGCGAAGTGAGGAAAAGTTAGGAAATATACTTGAAATTCTGAAGTAGTCATGATAATTCCTCAGTGATAGTTATTTAGGGGAAAAATTTCTTGCTCCAATCTGCCGTCACCTGACTGAAGACAGTATAAAATGGCATATGCAATGTTATGTTTGAAATAAAGAAAGTGGAGAAATGAACTAGGTCAGCTTTGGGACTGCAATTTCTTTCAGAAAATTGCATATAATGGTAAAATATTAAAAAAAAAAAATTTCTAGGGAAATTTAAAATTTTGCCTGAGGAAAGTCAGGGAAAAATCAAGGGAATTTTACTTCAGGTTTATGTGGACATCCTGCATAGTCGCCAACGTACAAATGTTTAGTTTGAAATTAATGCTTTTCAAAACTGTCAAGTGTGCCACAAAAGAAAACTTTTGGTGTGCCATGCGTGGAAGACATCTGGTCAATGTGTGTTTATGGTAACGGCACAGTTTTCTGAAGTTCAGCCAAAGTTCTCTTTGGGGCTTTATAACTTGGAACTCTTTCTTTGCATGTAAACACTTGCCTTGTGACTTCCATGTGGCATCTGGAAAATATTGGCGTTATCCTCTTTCGTAGGCAAAGTGGCATGCCTGTGTCAACACATGTCATGGCCGTTATGACTATTACCAGTCCACACTAATGAAGGATGTTTCCTTCTATTTAAATAGTATTTGAGGCTTAACTTTAAAGCAGTCTTTTTGATTTAGTAAGCATATCATCAGCTTACTATTAAAACCTCTTGAGTCTGAATTTTGATACTGGTGTTTTAGATTACTTTGGTTCATAAATTACTGACGCACAGGTCTGTAAAAACTCCGAAGTCGAATTATGAATGCAATGACATCTATCAGACTTAATTGAAACCTCCTTTATCTCTGAACTCTCGTGTTATAAAATCAATAACTTCTATGTCTTAAAAAATTAATAAATCATTTACACAATGTATTTTCTTTCTTTATAATTAAATATCAGTTTATTATGACATTGTTTTACTGCAGCATATCTGTATTTTACATTATATCCCATACAAAATGTTTTTCGCCTTTCCTGTAAAAACTTGGTATTTGACATAGGAGCTGTTGATAGTAAGCCGACGATATGTATAATTTATCACTGTGCATGCTTTATTACAGATGATGTAAGATTCTAATGATAATGCTGCATCTTGTCCAAGTTGGTAAAACAGTCTGTCTAGTGCTTTAAAAGATGTCACTGTTGCATAGTCTGCACACCTGGTGGTACTTATGCAGCTGTTGCATGAAGGAGAATGTGGAAGAGATATTTTTTAGTTTTAGAATAAATTGACAAGCTAGAGCTGGATTTTTTTTAAACCGTGGCATCCATACTTACAATCTCCACATTGTTTTGTATCTTGTCATGTTTTACTTTGTCATATAGGCATTTCATATGCTGCCAGGGTGCAGTGGGCAAATAAAAATCTCACCCTTTCCACGACCCCTCCCCGTAAATTACTGCTTTCCAAGTTCTAGATTCTTATCTGTGAAATTTTATAGCTTCCGTACAATCGTGTGATTTCTTCGTAAAATGCCACCGAAATTTTTTTAAACTGCATTGAGATAAGCAAGGTTGTGCTGTTTTTTTTCCAAGTGGCCTCATGTCTTATATGAAAATTTAAGTTCTTGTTCTCTTTACATAAAAGCTGACATACTCTTGTGTGCAGTGTGGTAATATATCACAAAAACTACAGTAAATTGTGTTTTCACACTTAAAAAAGTGAGATGTTCATTCAATAAAATAAAAATGGTGGCTTAATTTGGCAGTACCATAAAAGCTCTATAATTTGTGTGTTAGGGAACCAGGAATAAAAAATTTGGTTTTTAAACCAGGAAATGCCTTAGAACCACTGTTCATTTTGTTTACTTTAAATTTTTGACAATTTTTTTTATGGCTTGTTAATGCCCCTCCTGTTATGCTGGTTGGCTAATAGGTGGCTGGAATTGTTTCATGTAACATTTAAAAACACTTGCGCATCTAGGACCGACCCGGGATTCGAACTTAAAACCCCTCGCTCCATGTTTGGCACTTCAAGCAACTGCGTTATCTAGGAGGGTTGACATTTCATCCCATTTATTGTTTAAAACTGTGTAAAAAAAGGGGGTTTTGTCTGTAAAGTCGGTTTACGGACGATAATTTTACGTGATAACGTCATAAAAAACATTGTTGTGTGCTGCCGCTGTCTCTCTTCTACTCGGACGCATCGGCCGACGGAGTTGAAGAGAGATAGATGCGTCACCAGCCGATCGTGCCTCTGTCGCTTGTTCCGCGCTCACACTCGCACGCTCGGCTCAGGCGGAACGTGACAGTGAGTCATGCTTTTTCGTGCGTGCAGCTGGCGTTCATCGATTTATGAGACGTTAACATGTCATAAAACATGAAAGTAAAGAAGAAAACTGGGAGTGAAAAATTTCGTTAGTTAATTGTTCATAGAATATTGTTCATGTTAAGTTTAAACTATTATATATATGTATATATATGTATGTATGTATGTGTGTGTATATATATATATATATGTATATGTATATGCATATGTATATATATATATATGTGTGTGTGTGTGTGTGGTTTTAATATGATAAAGTTCCTGTATCACTAATAAAATTTTTTTTTTAAAGCAATTTGTACCATGTTACGCATGTTAAAATAATGAAGACCTAGGCTAAAGATGAGCGTTTGTGCAGAGCGGGCCTCACGGAGATACGTGGGGCGTGACGGGGGGTGGGCCGGTGCTTGCAGGCTCGGGGCAGCTGCAGTTCAGCCGGGAGCCCGAGGACGCGGTGGTGCCGCTCGGTAGCGACGCCGCGCTGCACTGCACGGTCACCTCGCGCACGGACCGACAGCCCCGGCTGCGCTGGCGCACGGAGGACGGCCAGAGCCTCAGCTTCATCGGCGACCAGCACAGGTGGCTGCACCTGTCTTCGCCCCGGCATGTTCCTGCGTACCCACTCGCTTGCAGATTTTTCCCCGGTGGATCCTGCCTGCATTACTACCGTGCCTGCATTTTCAGCTCGCCAAAAGTCTATCGTTGCGGTCTGGTTTCATTTAAGTGCAGAGTTTTGTGTATTCCAGCAGGTCACGTTTCATATTTCAAATTTTCACACTTGGTATTCCCATTAAAACTATACTGATGTTTGACAATCCAGCTAAGTTGCTAATCCAGCATGGCCGTGTTTCCGATACCTGATGGATTAAAGACCTTTCACTAAGTTAAAATGAATGAATTAGACTGTAACCCCTTAAAATATTTATCTCAAAACAATATATTTTTTTTTCCTTTAATTTTGTTCAGCTATTAGTTACATGGGCGCTGAAAAATTGTATTTAATTTCCAAATTATTACTCGTTATTTGCGACGTACACCCGGAGGGGAAAGGGGGGTACCCAGCCAAGAGAAATTTTAAACTTCGACCAATCTGAGCACAAGTTACTATGCAGAATAATATTCCACAAACTTACTTCGGGGAAATTTACAATTTCCGTACTCTGTCCTGTAACGTTCATGAGAATGTCACTATTGTTATTATATAATCTAAGTACAAATGAAAATCGCCGTGCAGTTACCCACCTGGGGCAGGGTCCACATGGATGGAACGGGGCTGACACTCGTAGGAGCCGGCTGTCCTACCCGAGGGACAGACCTGTCGCTCCGACTAGCCTTCAGAGTGCGTGAGGTGAGATGGGATGAGGTATGTGGCAGTGACGGAATGAATTTATGGGGGGAAAAGGAATATTCTGAGTAAGCCCTGAGGCCACTGCAAAATCCACCACGTTTCCCACATGCGATAAATCTCAGTTGGTCCCCGCCTGGATCAATTCTGGATTGTCTGAGCGGGAGGCAAGTGTTCTGACCACTCACCTAGAATAATCTCAGTATCCCAGCATTGGTAGATAAAGGAATATAGCAAATAAAATATATACAATTATGTCACTACACATAAAAATGTGGCCAACCTGCTGAAAATAAGAAAAAAAAAAATATTTTCAATATTTTTTAAAAATAATTATATAACACATAAATAATACTTAATGAGGCCTAGAGCAAATTATTATTAGAGTACATTGCCATGACTATGAATACAGTCCTATCTGAATATCTATTAGTACAGTACTTTAAATATAAAATACCAAAATATTGAAACAAAAATAAAAAGCAAAGAAAGTTTCTTTAAATTATGTTAAGAGGGCAGAGGTAGTGCAATGTTTCACACCTCGTAGTTTATTCTGCAGCGCTTTTCCTAGACACTTTTTATTTTTACACACTGAAAGTGTATAGAATCATTTTTACAAAAAAAACTTTCCGATAAATGTTATGACTTGTAAATAGTGACGTAACGAACATTTTAAATTCATAAAAAAAAAAATTGTGATCATAAGTGAGATATGCTGGTTTTACAGCTTAATAGTTGTCACATCTCTCATTATTTGAAACATATTTATTAATAAAGTATTGAAAAACATGCTGAGTTTCAGAAGTTTGAGAAAAATGTGACAATTATTAAAAATTAAGGTGTTAAACATTATTAACACTCAGTGGATCGGAGCCTTACTTATGACTATGGTCTGAGAATAAAGAAAGATACTACAATTATATTTGTAACATTATTCTTTACTGGTTTGGAGAGATTTCTTTTTTCATAGTTTCGGAGGACAGAAAATTCATTTACAACAACTATAAAAAAAAGGGCCATTTCAACATTATGTTTTTACGACATTACACAAAATTTATACGATTTATGGTAGTTTCGGTGATCATATGAATTACAGTGCTTCAACGGTAAAATGTGTGTGTGTGTGTGTGTACAAAAAACTAAAAGTAGATGCTTCCCTTGAACAGCAGATGTGTCGGAAGCTCCTGGGAGGCGACGGACCAGGGGATCCCTCAAAAAGATCGGGATACCAGAGAGACAGTTGAATTAGACCGAAACTTGGACCCACTGCATCACAAATAACGCATTGTGATTAATCCCAAGACAAATTTAAATTGCTACGACTCAGAATCTAACTAATCAAAATGTAAAGGGACGTCCGGGTTATATAAAAAAAATCATTCCACTTACCAATTATGTGGGTAGCCAAACGAGTGATCAAGACATGATGAGGAGATGATGAAACACAACAAGGTCCATGCTCAGCCGCGTAGCACAACAAACAGGTAGAAATTGAAAGAAAAAAAATTAGTGAAGACCAGTATACGAAAACAACATATTTTTTTAGTTTTGGGAGTCTATACTGTAGTTTTCTGACTACATCTGGTATTGAAACTTTTCACGCAAAGAGCAGTTCAGACATGAGCGGCGTTCACATGTGATTACGGCGAAGGCTCGGAGGATTCTGCCCGAGATCGGGCCGAGGGCTGAGAGGAGTAGCGGGCCTTGTGTATCATTCTGCCTGGAGGCGAAAGTAGTGCCAGAACGTAGGGACGGGGGTGGGTTTATTGAAGGATTGTCCGTGCAGTGGCGCTCAGTGGTGGAGAAGACAAACTAAACTTAGTAGTGCTGACCGTAGTTTGCAACAATGCTGCTAGGTGGCGCTCAGAGATGCTGTGGTATATCCTACCGCTGGAAGACGAGGTCTAGGCGAGGGCACTGCCTGGTGAGACAAAGCAGAGTTGAAGGGCTTAACTTAAGTTCCGGAGGGCACTGAGAGATAGCGTAGGATGGTGTTGTGGTCGGGGGCCAATGTGTGTGAAGTCAGAAGACCCACGAAAGGGGAATGCTAAGGAGGGGATCTGAACAGGTGGCAGGATCTGGGTTCTGAGAAGCACAGCGAAGATGAAGGGGTGTGGGGAGAATGCTGCCACAGACAGATGTGCAGTGTCTGCCGTGTTCTGGCAGGCCGGCAGAGGATACGCGCTCCCTGACGAAAGATGCTGGCCCCAGCAGATACCTTAGCTGTGTGCAGACGTCTGCAGGCGCTCAAGTGCAGGAGCGTGCTGCTGGTGGCTAGCACGGGAACCATTACACTCGCCCTGCTAAAACAGCTTGGCATGTCCCTGTGATCAGACCCCCTGGTTAAAGTTTAAATTATAATGTCCCTTTAATTATGTAAGGGCCTCTATATACTGATCAAAGTACAAACGGTTGAAATATTCACGGTGCCGAGTGAAATGCCTGAATTTGCGACACATAGCGGAATGAATCCTACCACTGGACTGCTTATCAGATATGAAAATGATATTGATTAAAGTGCGGGCAACTATATATTGCCTTGTACATTTGTTAGCAATGTTTGAATTGCAACATAATCTTCATTAGAATGCAATGATCAGCCATTGGAACATTCTTGTCGACGTTGTGTTGCAATTGTGTGCTGGTGTGCTGAGCCAGCGCGGCAGTGCTCTAGCACACTTGACGTGTCCAGTGCGCGAGCATCTCTTTGCTCTCTTCCAACTGTGATTGAGGGACCTCCCTGCTTCCGTGACTGTAATCCCCTGACGTTCTCCTGTGGGTCAACGTTTAGATCATTGTGTACGTAGTAGACAAGCTGACAGAGTGATCCTTTAGATCTTCCAGAGAGAATGATGAAATATGGGTTAGCATTGAATATGTTGGTTTAAAGTTAGCTGGCATTACTTGAACAGTTGTAATTTAAGTAGAAAGGAAATTTAGTTCCCAGTACTTAAGTTTCCATGCATTTTGTATTTTTAATGTTAAAAATTGCATTACTCAGTATCTTATGTTTCTTTGTGAAAACTCTTTATGGAGTGCTCTACTTCATCACCTGAATGTACATAACACATTACGTGTACATCCTGTATTGCAGTAAATTAACGTTCTGCTTAGTCATTTTTTACTCTACCAAAGATACTGTCACCATATGCCAAAAATTAACTTTGTAAAAGTGAAGTTGGGGTATTTTGTCACACAGTTTTGCACAAAGCTAAAAGGGCGATTAGACCTACAACATCACAGTGGGCTCCGAATCACTTGTGTACCAACTAGGGGCTCTTGAAATGAGTCATTCTGGGGGTTGGGATCAAACCCACAATCCGTCGCCTCATGAGGATTACACATTAGTGAGCTCAGACCAGGGATGGATCTGGTTGAGGGGGGGGGGGGTGTTGTAGGATAGACTGAAAAATTTTGGTAGACTTCAAAAGAGAAATATCAGGGAAATATAAATAATTTACTATACAATAGGTATTAAAATGTTGATTTCAATCATTATCAATAATCATACGGAGTTTTTTAAGAATTTTACGTATATTGTAAAGGGATGCAAAAGATTCATGCATTTATGAAGGTTAAAGTTTAGCCCATCTAGCAAAGAACAAGAATAACATGTAATTTGGCCAAAGACCTTAATATTCATCACATCTGTAGTATAAGTGCATTCATTTTTATATGCTATTTTTTTTCCTTACATGACATGTTGACGTGACAACGTCTAATAAATCGATGAACGCCGGCTGCACGCATGAAAAGTGTCCCGTTATGCACATTGTCCCATTACGCTGTGTCCCGTTACGCTCATTGTACGCTTGCGCCGCATCTATCTCTCTTCCACTCGATTGGAACAACCATCAATTTGACTTTTTCGAGACACATTAAACTTGAAACACTCCCATTCGTTCCCTATTTTTCCTATCATTGTCTTATCCTTAACAGAATAACACAATTGGAAGAAGTTAAATAGCAAACATGTATAAAAGTTATAGTTAAAATAATCTCTTCGTTAAAGTAATAAACATATTTGAATTAATGAGTGCAAATAAAAGTAAATTTATCAATTAGGTAAATTGTAGATTTCATTTCACTCCTTTGTATCCATACAAAATAGTGATAATTCAATAAAAATGATTCAATATTATTCATAAAAGTATGCAATCATTTCATCAATGTTTTGTTATGACGTTGTCACGTTAAACTATCGTCCGTAAACCGACTTTACTCACAACCAATTTTTTTTTTAAATATCTTTTCTGGTTGTTATCTCGGGTTACTCCCATCTATTCCAGCAATGCGTCACCTCTCTTCTAGTGACCCAGTGTTGACGAGACATCACCAGGGTGTCTACAGGTCACGAGTAATGAAGAACTGAAGGACTGGTCATGAAATTGACGGAAAGGTCCCTAAATAGTACAGCAGTGGGGCTGGAAGTCACCAAACTTTATTTTCCAGCAGTCTTTACTAACTTGCATTTTGATTCTTGGCATCTCACTTCAGTTTATAAACATATGCTAATTACAAATATTTGGAGTCTGTCTACTCATTATGTTGTTACCACTCACCACCTGCCGCTAGCTCAAAATTAGGTGATGAGTGAACATACAGGTTGGTAGCAGGTCACAAAGTAATTCATACGCTATGTTCGATGTATTACCTGTTTTTTTTATTTATGTAAAAAATCATAATATATTCAGCACAACAGAACACAAAAAGAAATTAAACTGTACATCCAGAAAAGAATAAAACACGGAGCCATCGCCCGACCACGGCCTGCTCGGCCTGGCATTCAAACAATGACCACTCGGCCTGGTCCTTGGACAATGACTGAATTTACAGCCTTCCTTCCCTTTGTGCGGGCAGTGTCCTGGGCTCGCTGACGTAATTCTCGGCCAATCACGGTGCATGGCAACAGAAACTTCCACGAAGTGCTTACTTCTGTTCCCACGACCCAGCGATTTTGTCTTTCTCTCGCACTCCCGTGACAGTGACTCACACGCCTAGCGTGTGAAACAAAGCCTTGGTCGTGGAAATAACGAAGGAGAATTACGTCAGCATGCCTTCCCACACAAAGAAGCCTGCAAAAAAAAAAAAAAAACTAGAAAAAAAAACTTATGAAATATACAAATAATATTAATAAACCCCGTGAATTACGTTTACAATAACTTCTAAATAGAAAAACTATACATCTAACCTGAAATATGACAAAAATTTTATAATAAATTATTATTACTGGATTGCATGGGGAAGGCTGTAATCTGGGTTATACAATGTGGAAATTATCTCTGACCAGGTTTTAGCTTTGTAGCATATAGATCAACATGTTTCTATGAATTGTAGGGCATTTTATTACTACAGTTGTGCACAAGTATGGTTGTTACACCGGTTGGTTTTGCAGGTCGCAGGCCGCCAATGGCTCGCTGCTGTTCTCGGGTGTGGTGGCCGGCCTGGGGCTGGAGGGGGGCTACCAGTGCGTGGCAGAGCTGGAGGGGATAGGCCTGATCGCCAGCCGCACGGCCCGTCTCGTGATTGCCCGTGAGTGTCCACGTGGGCCGCATAATCCTTCACATCTCTACACAGTTGTTCATAAGCATACGTATTATGGAAATATGGGAATTATTTTTTATCAGTGTTCTACGGTAGCAATGCCACAGTGGTCGCAGCAGTGCGGGTGCTGGAGGAAGGACGTGCATGTGGAAGTGTGGAAGTGTGTCGGAGGAGAGAACACGTGGTTGCAGCAGTGCCGGAGCTGGAGGAGGAGCCCCAGGACCTGGCCCTGCTCCCGGGACAGACGGCCTACTTCAGCTGCCTGCTGGGCGAGCCGGCGGGGGCGGCGGCCGAGGTGCGCTGGCTCAAGGACGGCCGGCCGCTGGCGCCTGATGGGGACCGGGCCGTGCTGCTGCCCTCGGGGGCCCTCGAGGTGGCAGCGGTGCGCCCGGGCGACGAGGGGGAGTACCGCTGCAACGTGACGGGCTTCCCCTCGCCCCTGCTCAGCCGGCCCGCCACCCTGTCCCTCACGTCTGACCAAGGTGAGGCAGTATTCCCCTTTTGGTCTTGTGTTGTCCGTCATTCATCCGTCAATGTCATTCATCCGTCCGTCAACATATTTTCCCAACAATCTGAGAAACTTATTTCAATGTTGTTTACTATTTAGTGTCATGTTTTTGTACGTATTGTGTTTGGGTTTTGTGACCTATGCCCGTGTCCTGTTTAGAGTGACTTGAGTCCTTTTTGCGTGGCGTTTAAGCAGTGCTCAAGATGGCGCCGGTGTGTGTACACTGTTTGTTTCTGTCGGACAGTTCTATCATTAAGTTATTGTAGTTTTATTATCCGTTCAAATTATTGTTACCAAAATGGTTCTCCGGAAGAAAATCATTGAATCAAAGATCATTTGTTCCACACGGGCAGGATATTTACCAGGAACCGTGCATGGTATTTGTGCCATGACTGGTGACGCTGATCTATTGTGATCATGTTTTTCGGTCTCGTGCTATCGCAGTGCTCGTTAATATTTTGTTTAACCATTTTTTTATTTGCCAGCACATTTTGCTGGTTGTCGGAGTGTTTACATGCACATGGAACTTGGTTCAACATGTGCCTCTGATTTCGTGTGCCAACAGCAATGAACAGTTCTGTTAGGTTTGACAATCGTAGTTGTACGAGTTGCCAGTAGTTCAGGTGCTTCAATTTCTGTTTTTGTGCACTAAAGGGCAAAATGAATGATAAGATAAAAGTATTAAAGAGACGTCTGGAGAGTGGGGAAAACAGGTTTATGTCATGCCAATGCACTGGCATTAGGTTAAGAGTGATAATACGATTCGTGAACGTTTATTGTAATGTGTCTTGATTTGTAACAATTACATAACTGTTTTGAAGGCAATCACTTGACTTTGGAAATACTGCATAAAGATGACCTGGATTTTGACAAAATACATTACAATGATCACCTAAATTCTTTCGACAACACTTACTATTGTGTTCAGGCAATATTTGCTGCTACATGTAACAAGAATAAATTGAAAACGGTACAAATTCACCAACTTCACACAACTCGTCCCAAGTCATGCTTCCAACGATTAAACTACCACAGTTCTCAGGAAATCAAACGGAGTGGCTGAACTTTTCGATACCTCAAAGTATGTGGTACTGCCCGATGTCAGCGCGACCTACCGAGGTGTGGCTGGACTGAGTAGAGATCGACTCACACGGGTCAGCTGGTAACAGTATTGGGCTTATGGGAGGACTGAGCCAGCGCTCTGGTGACCTAAGAACTAACTACGCGAACTGGTTACTGTGGGAGGAGACGCCAGAGGGCAGGCGCTCCGCGGGTGATCAATCTTCCAGGGAAGGGATTCACAAAACTGCCGCTAGATGGCATAAGTATGTACTTCATGTACTACAGTGGTGGCCTTGGGGAGAGGCCGACACTGGCCGGGTTGGTGGCCGGTCAAAGACCCGGGGTCGTGTTCCCAGGAAAACCTGGGGGGGGGGGGTTAAAACTGCGGTGCCAGTGGGAACGGTGGTCTACAGGACCCTTAGGCGTGACTGTACTTTGGCGAAGATGATTCGCAATCATGCCAAGGAGTGCTCACGTCAGGCGAGGTCTAGGAACTGCCCTGTTCTGAGAGCTTGCAGGGCCTAGCAGTTCTCGTCATGAATCGGAGGGGAATTACAGGAGACGTCCGTGCACCAAGGCGGGAATAAAAGGATTGCCCTGCTGGGTCATTGAATAGTAGGCACAATCAGATCTAGGGCTGGGAAAATTTGGGGAGACAAGTCTGACAAAGGTTGAATGGGAGTGTACAGGAGGAGGAACAAGTTTAAGTTCATGCAGCAGAGGAATGATTGGAAACATTATTTAATTTGAAAAAAAAAATTCAAATTTGAATTTGTGCCAAAAATACTAGTTGGCGGCACAGTAGCTTTCATAGTTTATGAGTTTTAAGCAGTGTCGAATCCTTAGCGGATGTGACACCCTACTCGAGATTAAAGACATTCATATTCTTGTCAGAAATTCAAGTCAGAATACCTTAAGAACTATGAGGGATTCATTAAGCAATGCAGCTTTTTAGTGTTTATGATTCTATCAAATTTACTTTACTGTGCCAGACTTGTTGACTCCTCCGAACGTTTGTTGTTCAAGGCTTCAGACACAATGCCAATGTGTTTTCCCTTGCTGATGACTGCAGAAATCCTTCCCGTCAAACATGTACCAGGACATTTCACTCTTGATGAACAAAGGTCAATTTGTATAAATACTGCCTTTTTTCAAAATGTTAGTCACGTGAATCTGACGAATGAGTAAATTAATGTATGTGGTACTTAGATGTTTTGAATGCAATTTGTGTCTTTAAACTTTGGTCTCAGTTATGATGTTTTTGTTGGAGTCCAAATAAGTAGATGGTGGAATTAGTTTCTTATAATTTAAGCTGTTATTTTATTGGTGTAAAATGTAGTTCAGTTTGCAAAGTATTCGTGGTTTTGCGGTTCTGTAGAGCTAAGTTTTAGGAACCCTGTCATTGCTTCCACCCTTGAAACGACGTGGTGCTTGGCACTGAGATGCGCGCGGTCTTGCAGGGGTGGACATAATGGCCCCTGAGTTCGTGGCCGTGCCGCGTCCGGCCAGCGTCGTGCAGGGAAGCACAGTCACCCTGGACTGTGCAGCCAATGGGAACCCGGCGCCGCGCATCACCTGGCTCAAGGACGGGGCCACGCTGGACATGTCGTGAGTACCATTCTTCATTTATCAGCGAGGGGACTTTTTAAAGTTTCAACTCTAAAGTTAGACTTGACCAGACACATCCAGTCAAATCTCCACTTTACGACTCTTCGTGAATTCCCGGAAAGTGTATTGTTTTCGAAGGGTTTGTTTATTTTGGTCTGATTCAGACCCATCCTCAAATACTAAACACAGAAGTCGCATGTTTTGCATAGTCAGTGTTTAACCCTCTGTAGAACTAAAATTACATGCTATTTTATTGAAATTCCATTTATTTCAATACAAAGATGTCTTGGTACATTGCCTCGCTCCGTGAAGACAGCCACTTTTTTTAATTGAGATACAGCTACGTGGAAGTTAAAATGGTATTATGTATGCAGCTGTTGATAAACTGTTGATAATTAATGAATGTTTAAAGTAACCATTGTGAATGGTATAATTTAATAGTTTTAACACATTTACCATCATACATATGTGTGAACAATGATGGTGCATAAATGTAAAAACATACTCGGATGCTAGAGCTTCTTTCGTAACTAAAACCTGGGATTGGTCAGGGTATGCTTTCGCTTGAAAATTAGTGTGTTTTACATACTCATACATACCTATGTTCACTAGCATTTTTAACTTTTTTTGTAGTCATGTGCATGTTGAAGCACAAAATAAAGAATTTCTTGTAAAGGAAGTAAAAATGCTTTGTGTTGTTGACAAGAGTTAACTGAACAGAATATGCATGTACTTATTTTGTTACATAGTGGTATTTATGGTCCACTGTAAGCTTAGAGGTTCCACATTTTTATGTGACCTTTATAGTGCAGTTTGTCGAAGTCCAGACAACAATTATGCTAGAGTAAGAATTTGGGCTTCAAATCATGGCTAAGACGACATAATTAGAGAGGATGAAAAATCGTTTTAACGATATAGCCGCGAATAAATGCGACAAACTCGTTTACCAGCGATAAAATGCGATAAACTAACAAACTTGCGAATTTGCGCTACATACTAAACTACCATTGTGTTATTTTGAGCTAGGTACTGGAATTTTTTTTCTCGTCAGAGCACATGTTTTGTTTCCAAGCGGCAACCGGCAAGGCAAGGCTTTGTGTGTTTGCGTGTGTGTGCGTGCATGTGTGCGTGCAGCGATAAGCCAGCGGAAGTCTTCAAGGCCAACCAGTACAGTCTGCAACTTAAGTGCTGTAAACACAACTCGTGTCCCGGGCGATGTGTACAATAAATTAGCGTACCATCTCTTTGCCTGTCACTCACGGTCACGGCCGCTTCTATTTCTGGATATTTTCCTTGTTTCATCCTTCGAAATGCTCGCTTATCTTTCGGCGCCTTCTGGAGTTATGTTTGGCTGCACCAGTCAGTACTTGACATTGGTTGCTGCCGTATCTTATTTTCTCGCTGCCACATTTTTTCCGTTTCATTCAGCATACTTCACAGCTTTCTGTTTGAACTCAGTCGTATAACTTGTTATTTTCCTCATAAACACTACCCGGTAACTGTACTTCCCTTCCCCCCTCGCATTCCTTACGAGCAAAAAAAAAGGTCTCTCCCACCCCTCATCTTCCATCATTCAACATGCCACCCTCAAACTTCCCTTCCCCCCTCGTATTCCGTATTCCTTACGAGCAAAAAAAAAAGTCCTTCACACCCCTCGCCGTCCATCATTCAACAAGCCACCCTCCGCCTCTCCACCCTCCTCCCGCCGTGCGTCACAACAAACCACCCACGTTCATTGGACAAGGAGAACAAGGATGACCGAGAATACCATTGAAACATGTTCAATGCTTTCATTTAATCATTAATTATCATGAACATGATGTGTAATTTTTTTAGTGTGTCAAATTTCTCTGCTACAGTATGTTGTGTTACTAGTGGTCAGAAACAAAAATTTGTATGATTGATTGTCCCATGTAGCTGTATTTGTTATTTGTATTTTGATTCAATTCTTTATTAGTTTATTACTATATGTAATTACAATGTCAGTATTGTTCTATTATATTCCTATATTTTTAAAAAAGCATTTTTTGAACATCACACACTACTGGACTTAAAAAAAATTATAAACGCTAATAAATGCTACAGAACAAAAAATAAATGCTATAAAGTAGCTTTTAAAATGCTATTTTTCATCTTCTCTAATCATAATATATACTACAATGATATAATTAAAAAGAATGATTTCATTTTTAGACTTATCTCTAATTTCAATTAAATTGACAATCTTTGTAAAACTTTTTTATTGTGTCAATATTTGCTAGTCTGAAATTTTTCTTATTTACTTTGTTTTACCTATTGATTTGTAACTACATATATGATGTATTTAAGTTTGGTTTCTGATAGTTTTTAGCATTTTTATTATTTTTTATCAACATAATTTTTGGAAATGTTTGTGTATTTTTATGTTACTTTGTGTTTATTGTTATTTTCTGTGTGATTGTTAAATGTGTATGTGTTATTATCACTGCAGATATATGGTACTCTGCCCTCCTGTATTGCCATTTGCAGATGCTAGGGTGCTGGCAGGGGTGGGAGTCTATGCGTTTGCAGTGATAGCTGTGTCTTTGTGTTGTGTTGTGCCCACCATATAAGTCCAGTGACTGTTGGTGGGAATGTTACAAATTAAAATAAATAAATAAATAAATTAAAAAAAAAATATCATGATTATATATTTGTTAGACCTGTGCGAATATCTGTTTATTTTAGTTTGAATTGAATACAGATATCAAATTATTCGTGAATACGAAATAAAATTATTCGCAAATACGTATGAATATAGAATTCATACGGAAGAATAAGAATTAAAATCTCGCAAAAAATTTTTTTCACTTTGTGTTACAACTTTTGGATAATAGGACAAATAATATCAAAGTGAAAGGTTGGGTTAGTTAAATCAGCTACAATAATTATATGCAAGTTTGTTAAAATATTTAAGTAATGAAATATATAATTGTTTTTAAATTATGCAGTTAATCAAAATGAACCTAACGTAACTTAACGTAACCGACCAACCTTTCATTTTAGTTCCTACTCGCCTTATTGCTAGAGACAGGAAAATTTCGCGGTTTCAATGACCTCCAGGATAGACTCCAATATCCTCTGCACACTCGGGCAAATGCCAATCGTTCATTGGATGCTGACTTGTGAGTCGTCTCGACTGGGTGGCCTGTGATTCGACACTTCTATGAGTGAGGGTCTCTAATTGGCCCTCAGTCCTCCAGATTAACAGTGAACCAATGACAAGAGCAGCACTAAGGTATAATTATTTGAATTTTAGCATAACACGAAATGAACCCGTAAATTTTTCAAGTCTCTACTTATTGCTCAGGCAGGTGGGGGTACGGTGTGTTGGAAGCGAGGGCACGCGAGGGCAGTGAAGGTGTGCTGTGTTCCAGGCCGGGTGGGCCCTACAGGCGGCTGGGGACGGGCAGTCTGCAGATCTCCGACGTGCGGGAGAGCCACGCGGGGACCTACCTCTGCCGTGCCGACAACTCCGACGACTTCATTGATGCCACCGCCAGCCTCGACGTGCAAGGTCCGTGCCCTGCGTCCCCTCTTGACGCTGTGTGCTGGTAATACCTAGCAATGACATCATTGTGTTGCTTTGTGCAACTTTCCATAGAAACCTTTCCATAGAAAAGTTTTGTTCGGACCGTTGCGTGAGGTACAGGGGTACAAAAAATTTTAACCTTGCATTGAGAGGGAACCTGGTCTCGAAACGGGAAACGTCATTGGAATGGTGCTTACGACTCAAAGACTGCCGAATTATCCAGAGAGGCGTCATACATGAAAAAGTTTGTTACAGAAGATGTTTAAATTGTTAGTAAGTTTTGCTAATAGAAGGTTTTTTTTTCTGATGCTCGGGTATTTTTCAAAAATTTGTTTCATTTAGTTCATAAACTGTACATATACATATGTAATAATAATTCTCTGCACCTGCTTCTAAGGTATGTGTACATGCGCCATGGTAATTTCAACTTCTTTAAACTGGCCAACTCATTTTTTTGGTATGAGAATTATCTGAAGCTCAAGGCATTGAGGTTCAAGATATAAAAATTTCAGAGAACGTATTTATAGGAAAAGCTCTTTATACAGCATTTCTTAGTTTGGAAAATTCTGTAATCTGTCACCAATCAGCTGCGTACATTTTAATTTTCTAGGTTGGGGGGGGGGGGGGGGGGGAGGTTATTTTGGTTGGACATTTGAAATCCCATCATGAATAAAGAAATATCTTCAAAATTTATTTAGCAAAGTTTTTTTTTAGTTGTCAACTGGAGATGGCCGAGTGTGAAGATTTTTGAGTTGAGCTGAGTTCAGCAATTATAGCTGCGAGCCAAGTTTTGTCGAGCTTGAATAGTTGCATATTTTAAGGTAGATTTTGAGGAAAGACTACAGTAACCATTACTGTTTATATATATGTCCATATCACATTTTTATAGATGCAATAACTGCCATAATTTTGCATAAATCACTTCCAAACTGATACATAAAAATGGTAATGGAAAATATTGGTTGACTTAATTAATAGGTGTAATCTCACCAAAACAGTAGAAATGGGGAAGGTTTTTTGAAAAAACTGAAAAATCCCTACAACTCCCATAATATGAAAAATTTCACATTCATGTGAAAACCTGTGGCATTATAACTTTTAGGAGTAATACCGAAACATTTTGTCTAAATAAATTTTTGATAGGACCAACTATAACTGCAAGGGGTGGAAAAAACAAGGTTTAGAGGTTTATAATTCCCTTAGTAGACACACTATTGAATTGCTCAAAATCTAATGATTTTTATGTAAAACTTTTGTGTGAAACTATTTTTGATAACAAGAACAATTACTGCAAAGTGTTGAAAAATCATGGATAGAATTAAAAAAATAGTATTAATTTCCGTACCATATACACTTCATTCTTGTTTACTACAAAACCTTAAAATATTATTTACAACTTTCGTCCAAAATAATTTTTTTATATGATCAACCATTACTACAAGGGATGAAAAATAACATGGGTTGAAGGACATATGAATTAATAACTCGCTTAAAAAGTACAATTTTTAGTTCAATTAAATTGTTTTTAAACCTTATAAATATTATCTCAGGCTTTTGTCAGGAACAATTTTTGATACAACAAACTAGTGGTGCACCGATGCGGATACCGATGAATCGTAATCGGCGATTATGGGTACTTACCGATTAATCGTAATCGGCGATTATCTTAACAATTACTTTGCTGATTATCTACGTCCCAGCGTAATTAAGTAGGTTTTTACCGTGTAATATTTTGTTACACATTTTAGGACGAAATACGGTAATATTTGTATATATTACAAAATTCATCTAACTCCGTCATATCAAGATTACAGATATTTCGTTAAGTTTAATTAATCTCATTGCCTCTAACAATAAAAAATACATTTGTCCTACACATTTATTTACGTTTCGTCTTTTGTTCTGTCTTTTGTTTAGTGGCCTTGTACATTACCTATAGCCAGAGACGTAAAATAGATGGCACGCAATCAAAATACCACAAGCAGTTGCAGTGTATTCTATGAGAATTGATCTTGTCGAGTCGTAGTAGCGGTTCAAAATCGTGGTCCCGATACCTTTCAGAGTTTATCACTGCGTTTTACATACTCGTTATGGGCGTCTTTGGTAACATTATCCGTTGTGTTATTTGTATGTGACGTGAAAAGTGAAAAAGTATTTATAATTTTATACATTCAGTCAACATTAATAAAATCACATGTGCTAGAATTGGTTTTGAGTCATTTTTATATAATTATAGCGAGATGGCGACTAGGGAGACTCCAATAAAATTAAAAAATGACATTTTTCCTATAAATGATAACATTAAATTACTTGGATTAGCAATAGACAATAATTTGTCTTGGAAAACACATATCACAAATTTATGTAGCAGACTAAGCTCATTATGTTATGCTTTTAATGCTCTTAGGAAAACATGTACTCATGATACAGTAAGAACAATGTATTTTGCTAATGTTAATTCTATTATCAGCTATGGGGTTATATTTTGGGGGGCATCTAGCTATTGGAAAAATGTATTCATTTTGCAAAAAAAAATTATACGGATAATTCAAAACGTTAAATCTTCAATTACATGTAAACCCCATTTTGAATACCTAAAAATTCTTACTGTGCCAAGTTTATATATATATCAAACAATAATTTTTGGGTTAACAAACATTAAGTTTCCCATAATAATGATATTCACTTTTATTACACTCGAAAAAAGGCTGATATATATTTTAAATCTCATCGAACAACATTATATGAAAAGAATCCTTATTTTTCAGCAGCAAAATTAATAAACAAACTTCCTAAAGATCTTCAATTTTCTTTTAAAATAAATAAATTTCCAGTTTTCAAAGAAAGTTTAAAACAATTTCTTATTAAGAAAGCCTATTACAGTGTGGATGAATACCTAATATCTTCTCTTAATTGTGATTAATGTATAGATACTTATTAATTGTCTTGTCAATTTTATTATCTTATTGTGTATTTTTGTTTTATATTTATTAGCTATTACATAATATGTCCTTTTTATACTTTGTGTGATGTTTATTATATTGTTTGTTATGATTTTTATCATTTATAATATTGTAATCAATTGACAACTCCTATTTCACCTTGTGAGTGTATAAAACAGGAAGATAATAAATAAATAAATAAATAAAGTGAAGTGCGGAAACATTTTTATATAAACTCAAGTGAACAAAATATAGCAACATGTTTACATTGTTAAACGGTAATTTCTCGATGCAACCTTATGTGATAGTCGATAATAATGCTAGTTTTCCGCAACAAAAACTTACCCATTGTAAATTACAATTATTAGACTGTAGTTCAAGTTGTTTACAATAACAAATATAAGTTAATTTAATTTACTCTTTGCAATGACTTAGGAGTGTATTTCATATATTTATATACTGTTATTATAACTGTATTCTCAATTTTACCTACTCTTGTAATTAAATTCACATGGGAATAAAAAATTTTGTGTGCATTATTACACTTAAAAAAATTATTTCATTATAATCGGTAACTGAATCGGTATCTGCCGATTATTGCTCTCATAATCGGTAATCGAATCGGTAATCGGTAAAGCCATATTGGTGCACCACTACAACAAACCATTGCTGCAAAGTGTGGAACAGGGGTTAAAGGACTAGAAAATTCATATCTCCCTCAGTAAGCTACCGTGTTTTATCACATAATCGTCACACATTTTATACTTAACTCAAATTTGAAAAGCAAGGGTGTGATTTTTATTCAATTTTTTTTTTAGATAAAGTTATTCATAAAAACAAAACCCATTCATGGAAAGTACGTTTATTTAAAAAGTAGAGAATACGAAAACATGCCGAAAAATTTAAATTAATAAGTCATGCAACAAAAACCTTTCTTCAACTTTAAATAGAAAAAAAAGTGAATGCGAGCCTGAACTAACGCATAACTATCGTTGTAGTACACACCATAAAAGAGTGTGAGCCATCAAATATATTTAACTCAGCACTCGACATAGAGTGCGCATTGCATGCAATCGGCAAGATATCAGTAGCGATATTCAACTACGTATGTGCGCTCTATACGGGAAGCAACATAACCAAACATGAATGATGCCAACCAGCGCTGGCTACATTTTTATAAGCGGTACACCGCGGCGACGCAGACGAAAAGATATAGGTTATAACTTTTAGAAACGTCTTTAAAAGAAAATTTACACATCAGACAGCTTCGTATTTCCATTAATTAAGTAAGTGGTAATGTCCTAATAAATATTTGACTTCTACTTTAAAATACATAGTTTTATACGGAAAAGATACCTACACAAAACGCTTGGAATCTAATAGCAGGACGAAAAACATCATGCAATGTTTAGGAGAGAAGTTTTTTTTATCAGAATTGTGACGCCCTAAAATACGTGTGGGAGGATTGTGCGACAAAACAGGGTACGTGTTGTGAGGACCGTGATGAGTGGGGGCGGGTGTGCGGGCGCAGTGCCCCCCTGGTTCGTACGGCGGCCGGCGGACGTGGCGGGCATGGCGGGGGGCGACGCGGAGCTGCAGTGCGAGGCGCGCGGCCGGCCGGAGCCCCGGGTCGGCTGGCTCAAGGACGGGGACCGCCTCACGCCCAACGACTACATGCAGCTGGTGGGCGGCCACAACCTGCGCATCCTGGGGCTGCTGGAGCAGGACGCCGGCATGTTCCAGTGCGTGGCCGCCAGCCCCGCGGGCAGCGTGCAGGCGCCCGCCCGCCTCTCCGTGCTGCTGCCAGGTACCTGTGCAGCTTCTTTTACTCACTTGCACGTGTACAGTAAGTTTTTTCCTCATTTCGAACATCACAAGTGTCCAAAATATTACTAGGAAGTACCAAAATTCTGCTTTGAAAAGGTTAGGAAAGTGGGATGGGGTGCTTTCCAAAACAAGAAATACATTTTTTCGACAGTGATTACAACCTCAAAGTTGTACGTTTTGTCAAACAGATGAACGCTGTGTAGCAGCACACTAAAATAGGTTCTGCACGGAGAATGTGCGATGGTACTAAATGTAGAATGACGAGTGGATGATAGTGATTCTGTTGTGGGGGAAAAGGAAAAAGAAATTTTTAATTTTTGTTGTGGGATATATCTAGGTATATGCGATAGAGGTCATGTTGTTTTCGGTAGACCTGTGCTAATATTGGTTTTATAGTTATAATTAAATACAAATTCGAATACCAAATTATTCTTGGATATGAATATTGAATATAAGAATTGTAATCTCACTAAAAGTAGTTTTCACATCATGTAACACATACATACATACGGAAAGATTAAGGTAAATTTGCAAGGTAGTGGCTTCTATTAAATTAGACAAGATTGGTTAGGTTAAGTCAGCTTTAATAATTATATGTAAAATATGTGTTAAAATATTTAAATTTGAAAGAAAAAATGTATTTTTTATTTTGCAGCTAATTTAATACAACCTTTGAATATATATACTGTATAGAAGTCGCGAGTGGATAGGATTTACTCTACGTTTTTGAGAATCGTATGATGAGCAGCTTGGGAACTTCACCGCTGCAGTGCGCTGTCGTAACGCCCTGAATCGTCTTAGTTGTTATTTACACGTTAGAGCGCAGCGCTGTCGCCTGCTGTCATACCCCGCACCCCTCATCCATCATTCACTGCAGCTCAACGTCGTTCAACGGGAGGGGGAAGGGGTGTTTGAAGAGTTCGACACTTGTCCGCTTGGGACCACCACAAGTCGATGCCCTAGAGATGGTGGCGATTGCGGCGGTGAATTAACCAACTACCTCAAAACCGTATTAGAAATATTAACCTGGGCTGGCGACTTCTATACAGTATATATATTCAAAGATACAACTCAGTACAACTAAACTTTCACTTAGGTTTTGTTCGTCTTTATTTCCCAGAACCAGTTACGTTACATACTAATAATAATAATAATAAAAAAATGTTCACAAACTACAAAATCCATTTAATTAAAAATAAATAAATTGGTTTTAAAAGCTGTAATCATGAAATAATGATTGAATGAGCTCATATTTACATATTTAAACCCAGTTTAATCATGCATTTTTGTTGTGAATGGTAGCCAAATAAACTGGATTTTAGTTCAGCAATATTAAAATATATTTTTGTTAATTTCCTCGTAATCTCGCCATTATTTCAGTTTTTTGAGTAGGAATGTCTTATTTCATCATGATTCATACAGCAACTAAGCTGCTTCTGTGTCGCATTGTGTTAGCTCGGTTGTGAATCTTGATTTTTACGCTGTTGTAACTATGGCTTTCACTGCTTTTAATGGGTATCACAGTTGAGTGTGCGTGTTTTGTGTTGTAGTCAATGTTTCTTAATGTTTGCTTTTCCCCAATACTGGTCGTTTAACAAAAGGAATTCAAATATTAGTTTGTTTTCAGGTTTGATCGGGCATTAATATGCAGTGTTTTGAATTGTTCATACAATTTTTTCTGCTACTGCTTTGCGAGACAGTACTGAAGTAACTTTTAATACTTGTTGCATGTTTAGAATGCTGAGTATTGTTTATGTTTATTTATATTCAGTTCAATTAAAACATCTAAAATGTGTATTTATTTCACACAAATGACTTAACCTAAACTGTGAACATTGATATACGACTAACTCGTGAGTTATGCTATGTCAAATATTCATAAGCAAACAAATATTCATTATTTTTGAAGTGATTGCATTTGAGGTTGAATAGAATACAAATTATAAACTTTTTTTTCGTGTTTTAAAAATTTGAATATTCCTACAGGCCTAGTATTCGGATAAATACAGTACATTGAAACTTCATTAATGCAAACCCGAGGGGACAGAAATGTACCCACTTTGTAATAATGAGGTTTGTAATAACCATACTTCCCCACGTTGCAAGTACATAATTTGAACATTATGTCAAAACAAAAGAAAAATTTGTGCATACTTATAGTGCTATGTGCTATTAACCTGCATAAGAGCATTTTTTAAGGCTGTTCAAGAGGTCAAAAAATTTTCCCTACTCCAGAAAGACTTCAAACTGAAACATACTGATCGCTGAACGCCCTAAGAACATGTACAAGGCTTGGGGTCGTGATGCTTGGCGCTCAGTTGCGAGAATGCCTTCGAAGGGGCAGGTTGTGTCGCTCGGTGGGAGGACGACGCGTGGGCGAATAGCTAACTGCTTGTAGGCTGAAAGCAGGTAGTCGTGCTGGCTTGTGCCACCTCCCGGCGTGTCAGGAAAAGGGGGAGGAAGTGACAGACGAAGACGAGTATCCCGGAGCTCAGAACCCACTCCTCGCGGGCCTGGTGGCTGCTTCCCGGTCCGGCGTGTGACATCAGCAGGGACCGCATCTGTACATTTACACGTGCTGCCGTACTTCCACAGATGCATTTAACTCTCTTCCTAGATTCTCTGATGCTTAATCTACATGCGTGCTGTGTGATGTACAAGTGTAAAAATAACTTAAGTACATTATGTCGTGCAATTTTTGTCTGCAAACAGAGCGAGGAAACATGATATATATCTCTGCAATTTTTTTGGCATAGACGAGACCTGTTGCTTGGATTGTTTTTAAAATGACAGTAGGCATAGTCATAAAGTGTCTGATTGACTAAACCCTTTCATTGCAGCTGAAGAAATATTTGCTGAAAGACTTAAACGGATTACCATTATCCTACGAACACATCAAACTCCTTTATTAATACGTCCCATGGTTTTTTCTCAGATGATGTTTTGCAAATCACAACACTCAAATCATGAAATTTGTGAACACATAATAACTATGAATTAATCCAGTAGTTTTTTTATAAATATTTATATCACAGTAACTTTAAATAGAAAAACAAAATCTGTGACCCGAATGTGAGCCTGAACTAACTAACGCATAACTATTGTTTTAGTACACACCACGAAAGTGTGCGGGCTAACAAATGTAGTTAGCTCGGCACTCGACAGAGAGCACGTGTTGCATGCAATTGGCGTGATATCGATATTCGACTAAGTGTGCGCGCTCTATATGGGAAGCAACATAACCAAACATTAAGGATTGCTACAAGCGCTGGCTACATTATTGTAAGCGGTACACCGCGGCGACACAGACAAACAGATGAACGTAATAACGTTTATAAATGTCTTTAAAAGAAAATTTACACATCAGTTAACTACGTATTTCCATTAATTAAATAAGTAAGAGGTAATGTCCGAATAAATATTAGATTTATATTTTAAAATACATCGTTTTACACGAAAAAAATACCCACACAAAGCGGCGGGACCAAAAACAACATGCGAAGTTTACGCGAGAGGTTTTTTTTAAATTAAAATTTTGACGCCCAAAGATATGGGTGCAACGATTATGCAAGTGCAACGATTATGCAAATGCAATGATTATGCGAGTGCGATGATTATGCGATAAAAGAGGGTAATATCATTTCTTGAAAAAGTTACTTCTTTCTGTTTTAACATAATGACTTGTATAGTTCTCAAATAGCAGTTTTTTGTAACAGTTGAAAGAGTTGTTTAAATTATTATTTTGGACATACAGCAGTGCTAGTTTGCACTGTATGTTGTAGATAAACCCTAAGAACAGACAAAAATAGGTAAATACACATACTTTGGAAAGTGAAGACTGTATAGAGATTAAATACCCTATTAGGTAGATTTTGATGTCAGACTATCTATTGTAGCCGTTACGATGGTGTGACTGCGAGAATATCTTTATATTTTTTCGTTTCATGGTCCATAGACCCCAAAACCTTCGTCAACTCAAAAGTTTATATATATATTTATATATTTATTATCACAATGTTTTGGACACGATAAATGCTGTAATTTTGCACGAATCACTTCCAAACTGATACATAAATAAAGTAATAGAAAACCTTGGTTGAATTCATTAATGGGCAAATTTCCACCAAAGTGGTATAAATGAGGAAGGTATTTTAAAAAACAGAAGTTAACCATAAATCCCATAATTATACAAACATTTCATCCATTTGAACGTATTGTAACTCGTAGGAGTAATACCATGGGGTAGAAAAAACAAGGGTTGGCGGACAGAAAAGTTCTTAACTCCCTTAGTAGGCACACTATCAAATTCATTCAAATTATTTGTAAAAGGTATAATTTTTTTTTTAAATTTTGTGTGAAACAATTTTTGATAAAACGAATTATTCCAGAGAAGGGATTAGAAAAAAAATGGGTAGAATTAAAAAAGAAATAATCATTTATGTACCATGTACACTAACTATCAAATATGTTTTTATATACTCTAAAACCTTAAAATTTTATCTATAACTTTCGTTCAGAATAATTTTTATACGACTAACCATTACAGCGAGGGGTGGGAAAAAAAAACAAGGGTTGAAGGACATAAAATTTATAACTTTCTTTGTAGACACATTATTGAATCTTTTCAAGTTTGTAAATTGTATAACTTTTATCTAAAACTTTTGTCCAAAACAATTTTGATAAAACGAACCATTGCAGCAAGAGGGAAAAAGCAGGGGTAAAATTAAAAAAAGAAAGTCATATTTTCCGTACTACAAATACTTTTAAATCCGTCCGTATTTAATGCAAAACCTTAAGGGGGTGCCTCGCATTCCAGGTCATGATTTTATATTTATATTAATCACTGATCAACTTTTAGACTTTTTCAATTGTTTAGCTTTCACAAAGTGAAAAATATATACAGCGCATACTTTTTACATAATTAACTGCTAAAGTTACATTTTTAACGTTTTTGGGTTGTACAAATAAGGAGAATTTAATTTATTGGAGAACTGAAACTTTTTTGGTTCAACTGCAATGCCACTGGCTACTTGATGATATGGTTTGCATTTCTATCACAAAAACTCATTTCATGTTGCTTGGCTGTTAAAATCGTAACAAATTTGAGAATTTTGAAATGCCAGGAAAAATTAATTAATATTTTCTGAATGAAATTCAAACAGTTTCTTGAAGTAGCCAGTGGCATTGTAGTTAAACTTAAAAAGTTTCTGTTCTGTAATAAATTAAATTCTTCTTGTTTGTACAACCCGAAAACATTAAAAATGTAACTTTGGCAGCTAATTATGCAAAAATTATGAGCTTTATATATTTTTCATTTCGTGAAAGTTAAACAATTGGAAAAGTCTACAAGTTTATCTGTAATTATTGTAAATATATCATCTTGACCTAAAATGGGATGCACCCCCTTAAAATATTATGTACTACTTTTATACAAAATAACCAACAATAGGGGTGGAAAAAAAGGGTTGGAGGACAAAATATTCATAATTCTTAGTGGGTACACTATCGAATCCATTCAAATTATTTGTAAATCTTATAATTATTGTATAGAATGTTTTACTGAAATGATTTTTGATAAAACGAACCATTAGGGGATGAAAAAAAACTGGAATAGAATAAAAAATATATATAATTTCTGTACCTACACTATTAAATCAATTCTTATTGACTGTAAAACCTTTAAATATTATGTACAATGTGGCGCGAACGTGTCTCTGTCTATGACTATTACAACTGCGTTTGACACAGTTAACACGTCACAGTTACTTGTGTTTGAGTAATTACAGATGATAGTACGGTGTAGTGTATGTTAAGGGTAATGTATGTTAAATGGCTGGCAAAGTACGGTGGTTGGCTGTACTCGTGTACGATTAATACCAAAACTGATAACATTTAATAATTAAAGCAATATCAAATGGTATTAATTGTATTGTAATATTATAATTGATATAATTTCAACACATAGATATGTACAACACTGAAACTGAAAATTATTGATCTGAATAAATTTGACTAGGAAGATTAGGTTCAGATTATCCTAATGTTGTACCAGCTTTTAAATAACCTACCAAATACAGATAGCCAGACATGAATGGATTTGGGTCCAGTTTCGATACTACACCGTCATTACTGAATTATCAAGGTTTGTAACTACCGGTACCTACTAGCTCAATTTGGGGTAGGGCAGGTTCTTCGGCCATTCAGGACTGCTGGGTAGATCGGTGTATGGTCGCAGGAACTTGTAGAAAGGGACGCTGCAATAGAGTTCTAATCCACTACGACTGCCGTAGGCTACGACTCATTGACTGGATCGGCGACACCAAAATGGTCCTGAAAAACGTGGTACAAGGAAAGTTCTCACTACGAGATGGCAGGAATCAGAGGTAGAAGTCGCGATGCTGGAAGCACTCGCGAAACGCCGCGTATGTCGTGTTAAGGCGTATACCCTGTATTCTGAGGTAGATGAACTCAGAATTCTCCTATCTGAATACTCCGTTTACACTATAGTATCTAACTATAGTAGCGGACACGATCTTCTTGTTTCCTTTGCGGGCACCAGGGTTTTGGCGACACATCGCAAGGGAAACGTCTTCTCTCGAACATGGCGTCTTAGAATCCTCCTCTATTCCTTCCTTTTCAACCTCAACTTCCCAGGAATTGTTGTGGCAACCAGCGAGCTCGCAACTAGCAGGAAGAAATACTCAGCAGTTGTAGTAAAATCCAATGTACGGTAATTAAACCTGTGTTTAACTCATGTAAAGCTTGCAGAAAAAGGAATAGGCGTCCAAAGAATAATTAAATGAGGACAATAAATTATTACACTGCTGCAATTTCCAAAGACTAAACATACTGGCTGGCCTTAGCTATCCATATTAGTGTGATTGCTGGTACAACTTATAATACAAATACATATTTAAATATAATAATTAATTTACAATAAACATGAGATAATGAAATCAATCTGTAAACGGTTGACTGTTTACAACAACATTCGTTTGTAATAATTTTTTATACAACCAACAATTATAGCAAGGGGTGGAAAAAAACAATGGATGAAGGACAAAAAAAATTCACAACTTCCTTAGTAGGCACGCTATTAAATTCGTTTGACTTGGTTGTAAACCTTACAAAATATTCAAAATCTTTTGCCTGAAACATTTTTTGGTACAGCAAACCTGTTCGCATCACGCGAAAATAATTGACTGTACAAACAACGATTGCAACGGATTGCGTTACGAGACGAAAAACAATGGTGAGCGGGCCCGATAGCCACACTTACCATCACGAAAGCACACGATGAACTGACTTCCTGACGGAAGTCCGACGCGCTGCCAACCTTGGCAGCGTTGCCAAATCTGGAACCATGGTGGCCAACTGTGAAGGGGTGGCGCTGATACTTGTGCAGCGCGGGAATTCAAATGTTCGAATGTTCGGTCTCAAATTTGTTGCACACGTAACGTCAGCAAAAATACTTAAATACCTATGTACACTATACACACTCCAAACAAAACCCTTCCTGCAAAGGGAGGAATAAAATTTTTTTTTTTAAAAAATGTAACTCCCTTAGTAAGCACACCATCAAATCCATTCAAATTGTTTATTATTATAATTTTGATCTAAAACTTTTCTTTGGAAAATATTTTGATAAGACTAAACAAAACATTCCGGCAAGAAGTTGAAAAAAAAAGTAGGTGGAAATAAAATAAAATATATTTTCTGTACAATGCACACTACTATGATAGGCATAATATGAAAAATCGTTCTAATCTCACTGAGTGAAATATGAAAAATGTACATTAAGTTTTTAAAAATGTTTCAAAAGTTAATAGAATTTTCCAGAACAATTACGTAGTAAATAGATACCTATGCCTGTAGGCAGTGCCAAAAGGCATTTTTACATTTGACATCTACTGATTTTGGCTTGTTTTCTGTGTTGGTGTTTTTATTAGGGACGAGTCCATCAAATCCTCAAATACAGTCAAATATTTATATTCAAAGGATTTTATATTTGAGGAAAAAGATTCAAAGAAAAATTTAAGATGAAAAAGGTTAATTAAAAAATTTAACTACTAATAACCTCTGAATGTTACTAGGTCAGTATTTTCTACATACCTATCCTGTTACCATTCCCCAAGATAGTCTAGTTTTAACATGTAATTATATAAATAAAATTACAATATGTATTGATTCTGGATACTTAGTTTGTGAAACATTTAAAGGGTTAAATGTTACAACACCAAAGTTAATATTTTTAATTTCTTGTACATTATTTTATTTTTCACCTTTGAGACCTACTTTCGGATTCGAGGTTTGTATTCACGATACTCTTTGGTATTCGAATTCGAGATTCGGATTTGAGAAAATTGGGATGTAACCCGTCACTAGTATTATTCTTTCTTTGTCTGTTCTTTGGGTTTTTTCTCTATGACATACGGTGCAATCAAGATTTAATTCAATCTTTCCCATTGCAATAATCATTCAAAGAATGTAGTTATTAAAATATATATTTTTTAAGAATAATTGGTATTAAATGAAGAAATTTAATTGAAATTTATTGATGGTAGGAAAATCACTAATCAGCCCAGAGGTTGGATCATAACCCAGCCATCACTACGGAGAAGGGGCATGACGTAACTGTGGCATACAGGATGTGAATGCACTGCGATGGTTTGCAGTTGCCTTCTACAGTGTCGAGAGCACACTATCCTGAACCCAGGAATGAAATTTTACAAGCGCGAATGATAGCAGACTCGGCCGGGAATCAAACTTTGTACTGTTCACTCACCAGCCAGTAGCCCCTAGGTTTATAAAATTTAATTTTAAAATATTTTTAAAAAGCCTTTTGATTTTGAGTTTAAGATTTTTGAGTGGTGTGTATTTATTGGGTGGTATGTAATTATTGCGTGGTGTGGAAAGTACACAGTAACTTTGGGAGTTCCTGTTGCAGTAGGCATTTTTTAAATTTATTAATATTGAACTTAAAACTCATAACATCACTGTAAGTTTTTTTATAATGGCATGGGTAGCCCATAAAAAATTTACAATAAACCTAATCACACTTTTCTCACTAAAGCTTGCTTTCACTTGCTTCCTTAAAAATAGCTTTTTCAAAAAATATGTTTCCTCTTGAAAATACTTATTGTAATTTATCTAACATACCTATTTATCATTTTCACATTGGTATAGTTTCAAACTATGTAAATTTCATGTACCTAACTTAAACCACTGTTTATTTTAAGGAATTAAAATTAGTAGATCCAAAACTAATTTATGCAGTTTATTGGCTTAACTTTTGCTTTTGGGTCATGGGAATCCAGCTCACGAATACGTAGCACATATTTGTTGGCTTATAGTTTGCCGATGGCATGCATGACAAGTTTTTGTTTTGTTGGTTCTGTGTTGGTAGTGTTTGATGGTGGCACTTGTTAAACACGTGTTGTTGTTCTGGTCCCCCGCCCCTCCCCGCTTGCTTGGCATGTCGCGGTGCAGCGCCAGGTGGTGGTGTGGGTGATGCTCTGACGGCTTTTGTTCCCCCGCCCCTGGAATCCGCAGCCCCCCAGCCCCTCCCCCCGCCCAGCCAGGTGCCGTCCGCCCCGCGCCAGCTGGAGGCCGTGGTCGTGTCCACGAGGTTCGTGACCCTGCGCTGGCAGCCGCCGGCCCACCCCCGCGGCCTCACCACATACTCCGTGTTCCACCGCCAGGACAGATCCGACAGGTGGGCGCCCCAACTGGGCTTGTCGCCATTCATTAGTCAGAGATTTATTATTTTTTTGCTATGCACAAATTTTATGCGATAAAAAACATTTTTCCTTTTTAATCTACCAATAATCATTATGATAAATAGTTCTAAATGTCTAGTAAGGTACTGACTTATTTATTACTCAAAAATATTGAAGTTTTCAAGACTTGCACTGTTATTATTTACAAAAAGTATTCAATCGGGTTTGTATTGGTTATAGTTTTTTTTCTTTCCATTTTCTGCTAATCTACAAAATGAGTTTCCTGGTTGAAAAAAAAAATTAATTACCAGTTTTTTGACTTGAAATTGAAAGTAGTCTATTTTATTTTGTATATTTATAAGAGATGTACGAACCTGCAAATTTTTAAGTCGAGTCGAGTCGAGTCGAATTTTACAATAATTAGTTCGAGTCGATTCGAGTCGAGTTTGTAGATCATAAATTCAAGTCGAGTCGATTCGAGTCTGAATTTTTATTTGAATCTTTGACACTTAAGTCGAGCTTGAATATTTGCACTTTATTGCTAAGAGTCCTTAGATGGTTGTCTTGTTATATCATGGCCCACTTAATCAAATATATTTAAAATACAAGTACTTATTAATACAAATAATTAATTTAGGTTAAATTCTTAACTGATATAATACAATTCAATAATTGAGGTATAGAGCATAGAATAAAAGTATTTTCGAAATTTTTAAATTTTATTTAACAAATATCGCCCAACTGTGAAAATTAAAAAATTCGATATCTCCTAAAGTATTTGAAATTTCTTATATTCGCCGGCTTTAATGAAAAGAGGAATTTAAAGAGCATGTAATAAAAGTATTTTCAGATTTTTAACATTTTTGTTTCGCAAATACCGCTCAACTACATATTTACCTTATTTTGAACCGAACGAGTTAGCTGCGGCCTGTAGCATTCACGAGTCAATAAAAAACATTGAATATAATTTAGGCTTGTTGGCGCGAAGGTTAGGGTAAGATTCACACAATCATTAGAACATTTTTGAAAACTTTCACTTATGGGAAGTGTAAGGCCGTGCTACAATTGGCGCAACATTACAATAAACGTTCCCATAACAAATATAATACATTTAAAGATTATTGCTACAACACTAACGCCGTTAAGTTGCCGGCCAATCGCAAGCTGGCACTTCCAAAAAATACATGCTTTTGTATTTGTATTGAATAGTTACACTTTATAAAATACTTTATACTTCATAATTAATTTTAACTTGCCACTTAACTTGGATAGCAAACAATTATACAAAACAAAATCTCGCCGAACGTAATAGTGTAAACAAACACGGAAAAAAAATTCATGTTCGCCAACCTATACTTCCTAAAATTAGTGGAGCAAAGTTTTTTTTAAATGCCATTTCGTGATTGGTGGCGTATCAGTCGCAAACATGCGCACAAATATAACGCTACCGTTAATTTATTATTGTAACGTTGCGCCGATTGTAGTACGGATTTACTAAAAAAAAAAAAAAGTAATATTTCTGCCGATATTGTGATTATAAAATTTAATTCGTGTTTTGTTTATTAAAAATGTGTTCGTCTTCTTTGCTATGTGGTCACACCTGTTAAGTTGGCAATATGTAAAACTAAAATATAAATAATATGGCCGATTGTCGTCATTGTTTGTAAGTACGTGTTTCGGTCTTACGTACGTAATTTTTAGTGTCGGCCGAAGTCACGTAAGGAGATATTAAGAATTTATTGTAATTCAATTTTATTTTATTTTATCATAGAGTTTTACCCGAATTTCCTTTCGAGTTTCGCCCCGTCGAGTAAAATAAACTCGAATGCCGAGCCGAGCAGAGCTGATGCTACTCGCTCGACTCGACTCGAATTTTCGAGTCTCGGCCCATCACTAATATTTATATACCTTTTTACTTTATTTTTACATCTCTAAAACATAAAAGAAAAAAATAAACTTTCATTATATTTTTTTAATGTGATTCGTAGAGTATTTAATAATTTGATATTTGAGTCCAAATTCAATGTGAATGATGATAGTATTGTCGGGGTTGCAGGGAGCGCGTTGCCAACACGACGTCGGAGGAGCTGACGGTGGGCGGGCTGGCGCCCGGCCGCGCCTACCGCCTGCGCGTGGTGGGGAACAGCGCGGCGGGGGCCGGCCAGAGCTCGGAGGAGCTGAGGGTGGTGACCCAGCCTGAGCTGCACGTGCCCGGGCCGCCCCTCGCCCTGCGGGTCGCGCCCCTCTCGCCCACCGAGCTGCTGGCCGAGTGGCGGCCCCCGGAGGCGGGCGGCGGGCCCGGGCTGCTCTACAAGCTCTGCTACATCGAGGTGCGCTTCCACATACCCTGCACTAGAGATGTACGAACCTGCATATTTTTAAGTCGAGTCGAGTCGAATTTTACAATAATTAGTTCGAGTCGATTCGAGTCGAGTTTGTAGATCATAAATTCAAGTCGAGTCGATTCGAGTCTGAATTTTTATTTGAATCTTTGACACTTAAGTCGAGCTTGAATATTTGCACTTTACTGCTAAGAGTCCTTAGATGGTTATCTTGTTATATTATGGCCCACTTAATCAAATATATTTAAAATACAAGTATTAATACAAATAATTCATTTAGAATAAATTCTTAACTGATATAATACAATTCAATAATTGAGGTATTCTGTAGAGCATCATACTACTAGTTACATTACTAATCACAGTAAATTAACTCATTATAAAAATTGAAAAATATGTTAATAGTTATACAAAAACTGTTCCAATAGTGCAGTTAACTATTTACATGGTAAATTAAATCAATTTCAAATAAGCAACAAATGAAACTGTAAAAAATTAAAATATTGTACAGTAATCATTTTGATTATTTTATACCACCTATAAAAGAGAATATTAAAGACTGTCGTATCAGCCTACAAAACATAATGAAAAAAATATATTCCTAGCAGTACATATTTAAAAATATTTTTATGGAAAGCGTATAAAACTATAAGAAGTAATATTTTAAGGTCACAGTCACAAATTTTTAAAATACAATCTACCATGTTATCTGCAGAAATAAAATAAAAAATAAAAAATCACAAATTATCGTGAAGAAAAACCAGTTTTTCTACAAGGCTCGAGGACAAGTTTTGGCGTCGTGTGGAAATGGTGAGTCCTGCTTTAGAGAACAACCTTTCACTAGCTACTGAAGTAGCTGGAATGCCTAAATAGTGCATTGCTAGCTCAGCTAGATGGGGGTAATTTCTGCACGATTTCCACCATTCAAGTGAATCTTCATTTCGACCAATTACTGCACCATCCAGAAAATCATGAACCTAAAAGAAAAAAATATGGTGTAACTGTAAAATCACTAGGCCTACAGAAATAATACAAATACAGTAAAACCACATTCCCTTGAATTAAACTTCCTCCTTAAATACATAAAAATATGGAACCACCCTTTTTTCCCCCCATTAAGCCACAAAATTTTGTTCTTGCATATTGCCATCTATGCTGAGAAAAAATTTAAGGTAAGGCTTGTATTGAAAAGAGATACCTGAATGTTAAATTACTGCCTAATATATTATTAATGTATTTTTGTTCTGATAAAAGGGTAACACAGGAGTTCTACTATAGCTTAAACATTTATTTTTTCCTACCTCTTTCTTCACTGAATCATCATCTTCTTCTGCAGGCTGTGTTTGCTTTGATTTCAAATCAAAGATACCCCAGAGAGAGTTGTTTGCTGAAGATGATGATGCACATTTTTCTTCCATAGCTTGTTCTTTCCTAGAACATTTGTTACCAACTTGTAAAGAACTTTTCTTCTTTCTTATTTCTTCAGTCAACAAATGTTTTGCAAGAACAATTTCGTGATTTTCCATTGTGATACATTTGAATCTTGGATCCAAGGCAGTACTTAGCAGATGTGTATGAGAGTCCCTTATGTATTGAAATCTAGCAGTCAATGATTTTTGCAATGCTCGTGCCAATGTAATGCCACTTCCTTGTACTCCAGTTTTCGAGGTTACATAATTCTTCAAAAATCCTTCAATGCTATAAATAATTGGACGAACCATTGAAAGAGTTGGTACACTTTCTTTGCACAGTTCTTTTGTAGCTAAGAAGAGAGGTTGCAAAATTTTCACGTACGCTGCAATCAAGTTCCATTCATTTGCTGTCAAACTTTCCTTGCCAGAGTTAGGCAAATCTGCAGACACTGCTTCTTTTTGTTCATGTAGGCGTTCAAGCATAAGATATGTACTGTTCCATCTTGTGTCTATCATCTGAATCAAAGCATGCTCTGGTAAACTTAATTTTTTTTGAATTGATTGTAGCCTCTCTCTTGATTTTGTGCTATGCTTATAATGGCCTACTATGGACCTGCATGTTTTCAAAACGCTGTCCAATCCAACTTCTGCAACAGCATCACTAATAGCTAGCTGTAAATTGTGAGCAACACAATTCAAATGAACTAAAGGCTTCCCAGTTAGAGCACTGCTCAAATTTCTGGCATTGTCACTCACTACGTAGATGGGAATCTGAGTTGAAGACAGACTAATACCCCAGTTGGATGTCAAATGGCACAACTTCTGATATATAGCTGTGCCTGTATGTTGACCAGGAAAGTGGGAGCATTCTAATGTGCGGTTCTGCATTGCAAAGTCACGAGTAAGAAAGTGAGATGTCACAGAAATGTACCCTTCCTGCTTTTTTGAAGTCCACAAATCTATTGTAAGAGACACTGATTTCACTGTTTCGAGATCATGGCTCAACGCTTGTTCCATAATCCTGCGAGTGTCACTGTACAATTTTGGTACTACAGACCTTGAAAAATGGTTCCTGCTTGGGATATGGTATCGAGGTTCAAGGGTTTCAATTAATTCTCTGAAGCCACGATCTTCTACAACAGATAATGGTTGATAATCAAGCGCAATCATGCGACCAATTTTATTTGTGATACTTTGCGATTTTGGACTGTCAGATGAAAGCATTACTTTTGAATTCATTGCTTGTGTAATAGGGGATGAAACAGGCCGCTTCAATAAATTCATAGCCTCTTTTTTAGCTACACACATTTCCTCATACTTGCGTTTCAAGTGTAAATGTGAATCCAAGTGTCTGATCAGGCTTGTGGTAGATGATGATGGTGTCTTCAAATGTTTTTTGCAACATTTGCATATTGAATACTGTTCACATTTTTCAAAAAATTCCCAAATTTTTGATCTTCCTGTATTTGTACTAGGACTGATAGTGCTTTCATGAACCTCCTGTACTTTAGTTTCCTCTGTTTCTGTTTTTAAATATCCTAAGATACCTCTAGAAGATGAATTTTTGCCTGACATTGTGAGTGTTTGCTCAGTAAACGTACGCCAGCTGCGGCCTGCAGCATTCACGAGTCAAAAAACAATGAATATAATTTAGGCTTGTAGGCGCGAAGGTTAGGTTAAGTTTCACACAATCATTTAGAACATTTTTGAAAACTTTCACTTATGGGAAGTGTAAGTCCGTGCTATAATTGGCGCAACATTATAATAAACGTTCCCATAGCAAATATAATACATTTAAAGATGATTGCTACAACACTAACGCCGTTAGAACACTACAACACCACGCCGCTACAAGACTAACGCCGTTACGTTGCCGGCCAATCGCAAGCTAGCACTTCCAACCAATCCAAGCTTTTGTATTTGTATTGAATAGTTACACTTTCTCGCCGAACGTAATAGTGTAAACAAACACGGAAGAAAAAAAATTCATGTTGGCCAACCTACACTTCCTAAAATTAGCGGAGCCATTAAACAAAGTTTTTTTTAAAATGCCATTTCGTGATTGGTGGCGTATCGGTCGCAAACATGCGCTCTGTAACACAAATATAACGCTACCGTTAATTTATTATTATAACGTTGCGCCGATTGTAGCACGGATTTACTAAAAACAAAAATATTTGTGCCGATATTATGATTATAAAATTTAATTCGTGTTTTGTTTATTAAAAATGTGTTCGTCTTCTTTGCTATGTGGTCACACCTGTTACGTTGGCAATATGTAAAACTAAAATATAAATAATATGGCCGATTGTCATCGTTGTTTCTAAGTACGTGTTTCGGTCTTACGTACGTAATTTTTAGTGTCGCCCGAATTCACGTAAGGAGATATTAAGAATTGTAATTCAATTTTATTATATTTTATCATCGAGTTTTACCCGAATTTTCTTTCGAGTTTCGCCCCGTCGAGTAAATTAAACTCGAATGCCGAGCCGAGCCGAGCTCATGCTACTCGCTCGACTCGACTCGAATTTTCGAGTCTCGGCCCATCACTAGCAAATAATAACGTACATCTTATGGAGAAAATGGCGGGACTGAAACATTAGACCGAATTGTACAGGAAATAGTATTATGTGAGTACATCTTAAATGAGTTTTATTGTAATTGTAATTAATGTATTTTCTCATTATAACTACCACAATGCCTGACAGTAACTTTAAAACCGATTGCTGTTGCACGGTGCTTTGTCATGTGATCTTTGGCAAGGTCACGTTTACTACTTACAAAAACCTCTTGGAATCTTAACAGTGGGACCAGAAACATCATGCCTCTTTTATGAGATCATTTTTTTTCCTAATTCTGATGCCGTATAACAACATTGCGAGAATTATGTGCAAGCAATGATTATATGATAAAACACGGTACTTGAAAAATTTAAATATCTTACATTTACTTTTTTTACAAACATGAACAAGTGCTGTACCCTTTAAAGAATCTTCAGCCATATTGAAGAATTGGCTGACATTATCTAACTGTACAAAATATTGGACTAGAGACATAAGCCTAAGATACCGAACACTAATTAACAAAATAACTTTTAAAGATTTGCTCTTTATTTTCTTTTTGTTTTCTTTATGAACATAAAAAAAGAAATAAAACCTAATCAACTCTCTTTCTCTCTCTCTCTCAAATATATGCATGCACGCACACATACACGCACACACACGGCAGGGATTGCTACAGTAAACAGGAATGACTATTCAATTGGCTGGAGTGCACGGTGGTTTTTCAAAATTATAGATTGGGCTTTACAGCTTGTCGAAGAGACATTGGTGATTTACACATACAACAAACACAATGCAGGGGAATTGAGGAAGGAATCTGCCATGGCTTATTTTCATGAATCCGAGCTGCTAAGTACACCTGCCCCTCAAAGTAATGGTGTTTGATTCATTCAGTTTTGATGTAAGACACCATTAAATTATGGCATGAATTGAAGTAGTGCAATGATAGATAAAATGTAGTATGTACTTTTTTTTTCTTCATTTCCGTGCGTGCACAGTGATGATGGAACTTGTGTAGCATTATCTATTTACCTGCAGAAGACTCGCCCCTGTGTATGGGTTGTATCTATAATTTTGAGCAAAATAATTCAACATTTTTACCGTTAGGGTCAACCTCCAATATGGGTTGCACCATAAATCTGTCTCCTGTAGAATACAATTGAAGGTTTCATGGTGTGTGTCTCAGCATATTGCATTGTAAGAAACATGGCAACGATTTGGTTTGGTTTTTCGTCTCTCCCCTTTTCATCCTTTATGGCCCAAGAATACTGTGTTTTCTCGCATAATCGTCGCACATTTTATTCTAAAATCAAGTTTCGAAAAGTAGGGGTGCGACGATTATGCGGAAAAAAAATTTTTTGTTAGATAAAGTTATTCATAAAAACAAAACCAATTCATGGAAAGTACATATATTTAAAACGTGAAGTATAAAAAAGCAACTCAAACAATTTATATTAATAAGTCATGCAACAAAAAACCTTTCAACTTTAAATAGGAAAACCAAATCTGTGATCCAAATGCAAGCCGAACGAACGCGTAACTATCGCCGTAGTAAGTACAAACACCACGAAAGAGAGCGAGCCATCAGATGTAGTTAACTTGGCACTCAACAGAGAGCGCGCGTTGTAAGCACTCGGCGAGATATCGATATTCGGCTACGTGTGTGCGCTCTATACGGGAAGCAACATAACCAAACGTCAATGATTGCAACGAGCGCTGGGTACATTTTTGTAAGCGGTACACCGCGGCGACGCAGACGAAAAGATAAAGGTTATAACTTTTAAATTATCTTTAAAAGAAAATTTACACATCAGACAACTACGTATTTCCGTTAATTAAATAAGTAAGAGGTAATGTCTGAATAAATATTAGATTTATATTTTTAAATACATTGTTTTACACGAAAAAAATACCCACACAAAGCGCACGGAATCTATTAAAGGAACCAAAAACATCATGTGACGTTTACCTGAGAGGTATTTTTTAAAATCCAAATTTTGACGCCCAAATATATGGGTGCGACGATTATGCGATAAAAGAGGTTACTATTTTTTATACTCGTGTTTCTGATTCCATCAATTGTATATTCTTTTTACCTGTCTCCTTCCCCAAGAGAGAAAAGACAGCACGCCGCTGAATTTTTTTTGTCAGTTCTTCCTATATATAAAAAAAAGAATGCTGTTTTGCAGTTTTGTCGTGGAATGCTGCAGTAGAAAGCGTGGGAAATCTCACACCAAAAACAATGATTGGATACAGTTGGGAGACACAAAAACCTGTCGATATAGACACATGACGATTGTGTGCGGTGCCAGTTCATGGACGTTTACAACGATGAGAGAGGGAGGGACAACCTTGAACACTCACTCACTCACACATGCACACGCAAACCCCCCTCCCTTTCCAAAGTCTCTGGCTGGTTTGTATTTAGATATTCGCCTCTCGCAGAGCGTCATCCTGACGGCAGACAGCCACGTCACTTACCGTGACTAGCGCCGGAGCCGGCATACTTAGCTTAATGGCCCAGTTCATGATGCCTCACATGCACTGCTCAGCTATTTAACTAAACAATTTTTACTTACTTGTAACATATTTATTGAAAACCACAACAGTCTAGTTATTTACACACATATTCGACCTCACAGTGCAATATTAATTTTTACCCAAAATGAAAAACAATTTGCATAAGGGTCGCAGTACACGTTATTAAACAAAATATTGGCATTATGTGCAGCCCATACAAAAGTAAATACGGTAAATACAATCCAATTAATTAATAATGTAACCGATTAGCAAACAGTATGTATGTATTTTTCTTTTTTGTTGGTAGTTATTTGCTTCCTTCTTTGTGTATTTAATCTAGCCCATTCAATATAGCTCAGTGGTTTATATAATGCAGAAGTATCACCCATGCCCTTTTGTGTATATTACACCATCCTGCTTGTCAGCTGCAGCTCTGGTGAGATAAGCCGGAAGCTTTCAGGTCTGCCAGGATGGGCTAGTGGCAAATAGGGCAGACACACATTTAGTAAACAACAGAGTCTGGTTTTATGTGAGCAGGTTAAATAATCTTTATAATAATGGAGAATGGTAAGTTCGTGCTTTTTTAAAATCTTGTTAGATCTGAAATATGTATCCTGTATTAATAACATTATTATTTTTTAACTCAAATTTTGTGTACAACTACTTAGGATTTTAATGCTCAAGCCCTGTTATATAAACAATTAAGTTTGTGGATTATTTTACACTGTAATTTAATTTTGTTTAATTTAAAAGAGAAATTAAATTTTTTTAAATGTTCTTCAAATGTATTTTGACATATATTAGTACTCTAAATTGATTTAAACGGGCGTAGTTTCTTGAGTAGTAGTCAGGAAGCACTCTTTGATTACAATGCTTTGATTAGCGTTCTGTTTTTTTGGAACAAATTAGGGAGTAATTTGGAGGAGGGGTTGTATTATAGATTCTCAATAATAATGACCAATTTAAGTTGATGATCCGTCTCCTCTTCTTCTCTCACCGATGTCTCTCTTGGGTGAGAGCCAGGTATCGGGTGGAGAAGGTCCAAGCTGCTGGTCTTGCGGTAGGATTCGCAGTTGGCTGGTATGCAGGCGAATAGCTAGTGGGGTGAGGGATAGGGACTAAACTATTCATTGGAAATAATGTCGGTATTTTACACGGAACTTTTATTGACCTGAATTGTCCAAACAGTTCAATTGGTCGCCTGCGTCGCTTTCACAACATACACTGGATTGATACACGGTACACCCTATCGTCCAGAAAGGGGGGGGGGGGGGAAGGGAGACAAATTCCCTAGGCCGAGATAGGTCCTTGGATGGCCTAACTCGCGAAGGAGGGGTGCGAGCAGCAGAAAACGGATAGCCAGTCGTTCTGCTGCTCCCCCTATGATCGTCCTATGACCAGTGGGCGGAATCCAGCCTCACTGGCCGTCGGGCCGATCAACTGACTTTCAGGTGGATGACCTCGCCTTTATATAGGGAGAAATGCGCGGGAACGAAGAAATGAAGGGAGGGGCGAACTGACTCTTATTTGGAAGGGATGAGATGCGCGCGCATGAATCTCGCTGAAATTTCCCTGCCCTGGTGGTGGAAGTATAAACTAGATATTAATAATTAAAATGAAAAGATAAATGTGGCATAAATAATTATATGTACCTACATTAATATTCAATCCTATGTATTAAAAAGTATTTAAACTTGCTTTCACAACTTAATTAGTTAAATTTATACTTTTATAAAATATAAATACAGTTGGTAGTTCGCCGTTCACAAGATGGCGTCACAATGTACATGTTTAGCTGTGGCAAGAGAAAAATATACATTTGTTTACACAACTCGTCCATATTTACTATTATATCCTGAAGTGCATTAATATGTGTGTTTATAACAACGTAAAAAATAAAGGGCGAAGATGGTTCGTTGCTTTAATGAATTATTCTATTGTTCGTTGCTTTGTTTATAACCTACGACGTCGCACAGATTCGTCGTCGCATATTACGTGAGTAGGCCTATTGCCGAAATACATTTTCCCCTGAATTGCTTCCGAACTTATTAAAACTCGTTTAGGGTTTAATTATAACGTAAAGTAACGTGATATTTAATATAGGAAGGGCGGGCAGGCGTCAAAGTATTTAGTTACAAAAGCACGGAGTGTTTTTTTTTATTTACTACGAAATCAGATAAATTAAAGAAATATTGTGCATCCATCTGTCAGCATGTCGAACAATAAATCCCGCGCATATAGCCCTTAGGCTGTGGACTGCATACGTGGCACAATAATGACCAGTTCCGCTAATTAGGTGATATATAACAAACAAATAAACCCCGAAAGATATTCTAGTATCTAAATCTAATCGTAAATGGACATCCTGATAATGTATGTTAGTTTTTTTTAATATTAATTTAATTCCTGATGTGGCAGAAGAATAAGAATGTAGTATTGCTGGTCGGAGGGGACGTTGGAACGCAGGGGTCGGGCTGAGCTCAGGTACTACTTCTGTTCCCGACGTGGCAGAAGAAGAGGGCACGTCGGGACGCAGGGGTGCGTGTGCGTGTGTGCAGGGGGACTCGGCGGAGGAGCACCACGTGGAGACGACGGCGCTGCGCTACAAGCTGGACAGGCTGCGCAAGTACACCGAGTACAGCCTGTGGGTGGTGGCGACCAACCAGAACGGGCCGGGGGCCGGCTCCGAGCAGGTGCTGGTGCGCACCCTGTCCGACCGCCCCTCCGAGCCCCCGCAGAACGTCTCCGTCGAGGCGGTCAGCTCCACGGTGAGATTCTCACTCCGTACCCCCGTCATAAAGAGCTGGGATGAAACACGGACAGTCCCTAGATGGGTCGGTTCTCGGTTCTCGGTTCCTACGGTTCTCAGCATTTTAACCGGCACCGAGAACCGCAGCTAAAATGTCGGTGCCGGTACCGGTCCCGGCAGTACAGTGAAAGCCTTTACGAAAATAGTCCTTCACAACTTAACTGTAGCATGAAATGGCTCAACTCACGTCCAATTCACATATGAATTATTTTTTTGGACTTCTGTGGAATAATATTCATCTCTAACTATGAAATAAATTACACGTGAAAATATTTAATGTTCTCGTCACATCTGTAAACAAAGTACGTTTTACAATCAAAACATAACATTTGAAGGTGCCATAGGTCTGGATACAGGCTTTTTAGTGCTTTTTTTGTTGCCAAAAAATAAACAGTTTATTACTTAAAACACCTCATAAATAATGTGTGAATAATATTTATTTTATTGTTTAAGTCAGAACCGAGAACAAAGAACTGATTTTTAAGAACCGGTACCGAACTGAGAACCGGGAAAAAACAGGAATTGACCCATCACTAGTAGGAACAATGTGAAAAGCGTCATATAATATAAATCCGCATGCAAGAATATTAGTTCCTAAGAAGAAGAAGGAGGGAGGGTCAACTGAAGACTGGATTTGTCATGAGGGGTAAGCGGGATGCGGAGTGGCGAGGGGGTAGGAACACGACACTAACGCCGACGAAGGCCAAAGACAGCCGAAGGCTCACCGAGGCGAACACGAGTTCGGCGCAAATGCTGTTTACTAATAAACTAAAAGTGCTGTTGAAAAATGAGTCACCAAAATCTATTTTAATAAAAAAATTTTGGTCAAAATAGTCAAATTTTGACTGTATGACATATTGTATTTTTATAACAAAGTAATTTGTATTCTCAGACAGAAGAACTTCCTAACAGTAAAAATAAATTGGCATGCAATTTTTCAAAGAAATGTATCAAAATTTGTAATTTGTGTGATATCCAAGTTGAAACAAGGAAAAATTTTTTTTTTTTTTTTCCATTGTGTTCATAAATTTTGTAAAAACTTAATGAAAAATAAATTACAGTGTTTTAGTTGCGTTAATTAATTTTTTTTTTGTGAATTGTTAAAATTTGAACATTAAATTTTTGGTTCTTGGGAAAGATGTGCATTTTGAAGCATCTTAAAATGAGCACTTTTTTTGGTGAAATTTTCTTACACGATTCATTTTTGTGTATAGTCTCATCATAACAATTAATTTCAGATTTTCATTGGAAACAATTCTACTAATCGAACACGAACACATCAAAATTGTTTACGTTACAGAATATAAAAAATTACAAAATTTTCTTTGCAATGTTTGGAAATTCAGTGCTGTCAACTGCCTTCCAAAATATTTATAATGTGGTAAAACAAGCATCCCCGAACATGAACAATGACACCATATTTACAGGAATTTTGTGCATTGCTTTAAAAATTATTTTAATAAGTTATTTATTTGTATAAAAACTGCATTTACAACAAATTTCATGCATAAATAATTTAAGATTAAAGTGGAAAGATATAAAACTGAACCTAATTTTCTCATTAATGTCACCAAAGTTTAGTTTTATGGCCGTATGGTTTACCGTTGCACATGGCACAAAAAGAATTCAGGTTGTTTATTATGGTTTATGGCAAATGAAATTGTGGTGACCACACACAGTTACGTATAATAAAATTCACAATTTTCATTTTCAACTTTTATTGTTCTGTCTAAACATCTCTGATGCAGCACTGTTGCAGTGTAGATTGTGAGAAATGCTTTTGCATAAAGACAGAAATTAATGCATTAATACTAAAGTGAAAATCCCGGGTAGGTAAGAATAGGTTCTACTGATTTATATTCAAGGGGGGGGGGGGGGGGGGGGGGGAGAGAAAAAAACCTAAACTAAACTAAATTGACAAGACAGAGTCCATATATACAGAAGTACCAAAAAAATTTAATTTGAATTAAACAAGACAGTACATTTATATTATAATATATAATTAATAATAAAATATTTAATAAAACATTATTTAATAAATATATAAATTATAATAAGATCTCAATGTATTAGATAATAATTACATAAAAATGGTCTTATCTGTAATGGTCCAATCTGTTAAGTTTAACATGTTAAAAGGTTTACATTGCACTTTACATATGTTTTTGTTTACTATCACTGCTGTACCGTAGATGTAGATTGTTCAAATACGATTGTGTGCAGAAACAAAATGTGTGTCAACACTAGCGTTACACGTTAGTGCTGGCTAACGCTGTGTGTTCTGTGTTCAATATATCGAAGGTACATGATGTTCGTAGTTATGTATCTGTTGGCACCCTTGTCTTGGAAAAAGAAAAGCAAATCCTTCTGTTCCTTGCCATTCTGGCGTGTTTTCAGATGTACGTACGTAGTAGTACAATATTTTAGTTGCCAACTATTCTGTGATGGAAAAATAAAATGTGTTTTCTATTGCTGATAAATTGTTCAATTAATTTTATTCGTAGGTAAGAATCCCAAAATTACATATTTTCAAATGGTGATGGAATTGGAAATAGGCATTCGCAGTCTAAAAGTCTTTGTTAGGAATCGTGAGACAGTCTTACAGAACTGTGGCGGTGTCTCTTTAAAGACAAATAAAACAGAAGCTGGAAGCAAGACGATGTTGAAAAATTGTGTGCTTGGTTAAGAAAATTCAAGCATCGAGTGCACCTGCACATTGTGTGCACTTGCACAATCATTTTAATTTTAGTATTAATGCATTGATTTCTGTCTTTATGCAAAAGCAATTCTCTCTCACAATCTACATTTCAACAGTGCTGCATTTAATAGTAAACCATCAGAGATGTTCATACCGAAAAATAAAAGTTGAAAATGAACATTGTGAAGTTTACTATATGTGGTTTACTATGTGTGGTCAGAGCAGCTTCTTTTGCCACAATAAACAACCTGAATTTCTTTTGTGCCATGTGCCATGCGATGCACGGTAAACCATACGGCCATAAACCTTAACCTTGGTGACATGAATGAGAAAATTAAGTTCAGTTTGATATCCTGCCCCTTTAAACATAAATGATTTATGCAAGGAATAAGTTGTAAATTGTAGTTTTCATACAAATCAGTGGTTTAAACATTAATTTTGTTTACAAATCTTAATGATTACATTGGTGAAAAGTTCAAACAATGACATGTGCTAAATTGATATTTCCTGCTTACGTTTTTTTCTCTTATGCCCTCTTAAAACAATTATATCAGGCTTCTACTTAAGTGATAATCTTGATAACAGGCATTTTGTTTACACTGATTTTTCTTGTTTGTTGATTTAAAAAAAAAAATTTGTTTAGGAAAATTGATTTCACTGCAATGTATTAAATGAATGTAAATCACTGTTTTATGAGTGGACAAGTATGTATTTTTCTAAAAGTTTCTCTGTGTGCAGTCCCTCGATGTGCGTGATGTGTGTGGCAGAGCGCGGTGGTGCGCTGGGAGCCGCCGGCGCCGGGCGCGCAAAACGGCGTCGTGACGGGCTACAAGCTGCGCTGGCGTCGCCGGGACCGGCGCGGGCGCGGGCAGACGCTGGGCGCGGACGCCGGCCAGCGCTCGCTGGTGCTGACGGGGCTGGAGCGCGGGGCCCAGTACCAGCTGCGCCTCTGGGCGCTCACGGCCAACGGCACGGGCCCGCCCACCGACTGGCACCCCTGGGAGACCCTGGAGCGCGACCTGGACGAGTCCCGCGTGCCCGGCATGCCCGTCGGCCTGCGCAGTGAGTTGCACGTCACCTCTGTCATCTCATTGCAATACTGAACGCTTGGCATCTGTCACGAAACAAATTGAACTACAGATGCAAAATTTTACAAGCACACTCATCAAACAATACTTATATTCCCGTGCTCTCTCTAATCTCAGAACTCTACAACTGTCATTGATTTCAACTATTCACTGGCTCTGGGTATAGTTACGAGTTTACAAAATAATAATTATATCTGTGAAATGCAGCTATTTAAACTACATAGTTTGGCTCGAACTGTGTTCTGTACTCACCTCGTTTGTTCTCAGTAAGCAGCGAGTCTCCCACCCGCTTACCAATCATCTTGAAGCAGTGAGTCTCAGCTTTCCTGCTGTAGCAAACTCTCACTCGTTCAGAAATTCCTCAGCGAGTAGCATAACGAACCTTTACTCGCTCGTGCAGAGCTTCGCCTCGCTCGTTCCTTGTGGCCACCGGTCTCATCGCAGTGCTTCTGGCCACTCGTCTGCCTGCTGCTCATCTGACCCTGTGGCCGGCAGCTGTCGGGGGTTTGTCCGCCCGTCAGCTGCGAGTCTGGTCCTCGTCGCAGCGTCCCAGTTCTCCTGCCGATATCAGTGCGACATTTACGCTAGGCAGACACAATCTACAGCATGCTTTGGTTTAAGCACAGTACGTACAAGGATAGATATTAAATATCACTGGTGTGCACCCCACAATTCTCTGTAATTTCATTTGTGTCGCAATCACGTGCTAATTAGTTTGAGTATAGTTGAAAATGGGCTGTAGATTGTAAAGAGTGTTATCAGCTAAGATGACGAGTACACTGGTTGGCTGCCACAGTTGTGCCCTGAAGGTCGCGTGTGACCGGGAGTGCTGCGCGTGTGCTGCAGCCCGGGCGACGGCGGACTCCATCACTGTGATGTGGAGCCCCCCGCTGGACCAGGGCGTGGCGGTGCGCGGCTACACGCTCGGCTGGGGGAAGGGCATCCCCGACGTGTACACGCAGCTGCTGGACGAGCGCCAGCGCTACTACACCATCGCCAGCCTGGGTCCGTCCCGCCACTCCTTACCCCGACCTTTTTATCAATTTATCTGAACCATTGTATTTTGCAAAGGAAAAATTTAAAATTAGGAATTTGTGGCAATGCATTTTTCTTATTCTATTTCATTGAAAGCATTATTTGATGATATTTTAAATTTATATTTCTGAGGAGTAACTTCAAAGACAACATTTTGGTTTAAAATAATTTTTTTGTCATATAGTTTATATATATCATGTAAAGTGAAATATTCTGGCACTGTTTAACTATAGCATGTAATTTAAAGGACTACCATGTTATTAGTAGTGACGGAGTGACGGACTGTTACAAATCGTATCTCTTGTGAAAAAACTAATTTGTGTTCATATATATATATATATATATATATATATATATATATATATATATATATATATATATATATATATATATATATATATGTGTGTGTGTGTGTGTGTGTGTGTGTGTGTGTGTGTGTGTGTGTGTATATGTGTGTGTGTGTATATATATATATATATATTAGGCATGTGCAAGAAAGACTTTTTTGAATTCGAGACGAGATCGAGAAAGCAATTTAAAAATTCTCGAGAATCGAGTCGAGATCGAGAAATCTGTACTTTAGTTAACAGGATAATATGATCCAAAAAAGTAAAACTCAATAATCTGACAAACATACATAATTATTCAATAATTTTATCAAGTATCCACAATTGCAATTGCAATTACAACTTTACCTTTACACTTAAGTTTATTTGCCTACTGTCGTATGTAAACATACGTTATTGACTCCATAGTCTATACAGTTTCCTTGAGCCATGGACGGTACTTGATCATGAAAGTCTGAACATTCGCCACTATCGATATGTCACTATCGATACGGACCGCAATTTAAACATCATGTTGCTTGTTATATACTGCTGGCCGTGTGTATAACCTAAGGCCATAAAACAAAATGCAATCGTGGAAGAATTCTGCAGTCATGTTTATATTTTTATTTTTTACCGTACCGTTTTACGTTGATACTTGATATTGATACCGAAAATGATTTATTTTTAACTTTAATGTTGGTTTTATTAACGGAAAATAATCATTTTCTTCTGTAATTTAATGTGATAACCACGGCACAATTCATTGTTTACGTTTACCGTTTCATGTAGTGACTTGTGAACGGAAGTTGTTCGTTTTTAACTTTTTAATAATTTATCGTGTATACTAGCGTAACAAGTATATTTTATTTTATTCGATCTACGTTACGTTGAAGATATGTTAATTATTTCAACACGCAACACAAAATGCTGCCTCAGTATATTATATTACCTAACCTATTTCTTGTTTACAAAATTCTCGAAAATTCCGAGCCAAAAAAATTATCTCGAGACGAGATCGAGAAAATTTCTGTCTCGACTCGTTCTCGATGATGCCGAGACTCGCACATCACTAATATATATATATATATATATATATATATATAAATGTATACAATTGTAATAATACCATCAAGACACTATTTGATGGTTTTAGGAAAATTGAAAACTAGTATATTTAAAAAAAAATATTGAAACTTATTATTATTGACAGTATACAAAATAAGAATATTAATGTTAAGAAGTAGGTTAGTATCTCTCTGGCAACAGAGGGCCCCATTTACTCTGTACTGCAAACTGACAGTGAGACAGACTATAGTTAACATTGAGCTTCTCAGTGGTGGGGAGGAGAGAATGGAGCGTTGACAGAATGAACGGGTGGATAGACTTGAGTAGCACCCATCCGCTTTTCCCAACTAACCACTACAGAAGAGAAAGTTGGTTGTTTTATATTTAGATCAATTTAACCCACCAGAGCTAATAAAGCCACTCACCCCGACCCCCGCCAAGACAACTGCACTAAGACTAACAAGACACACTGTAGGCGTGAGATGATATAGATTGTCGAAGTGCACCGTAGTGCGACAGTAGTTCCAACGGCTGGAGCGCGGACGACGGGTGAGGACGGTAGGGTAGGCACGAAGGCAGGGTGTGTGCTGTGCAGAGCCCAACTCGGAGTACGTGATCAGCCTGCGGGCCAACAACGAGATGGGGGACGGGCGGCCGGTGTACGGGCAGGTGCGCACCCGGGAGGAGCAGGCCCCGGAGCCGCTGGTGCCCCTCATCCCGCCGGTGGGCCTGCGCGCCGTCGTGCTGTCCTCCACCAGCGTCGTGCTGTACTGGGCCGACACCACGCTGCCCAAGAGCCAGGTCAGCCCAACGTTGTCAGCTCTTGGGATGTTTCTGTGAAGTTGATTCAAGATGAAGTGAGAATGGAACAGAAACGGAATGAATGGGTGTGTACATGCAATTACCCAGAGAAATCCCATCAGCTGTTTCCCACTTCCGCACAGATTTTGTTTTAATTTGAAAATAGCTTTATTCTGAATTACTTTTTTTTTATGGTGTTCTCTGCTCTTTTTGGACTGTGTGAAGCAGTTGTTGACCTGTGTCTTTGTCATGTCCAGTTTGTGACTGATTCCCGCTACTACGTGGTGCGCTACACCTCCTCCCACCACTCGGCCAATCCCCGCTACAGGTACACCAACGCCACCGACCTGAACTGCATGATCGACGACCTGCGGCCCAACACGCAGTACGAGTTCACCGTCAGGCTGATCAAGGTAACAGCCCCGGTTGCACGCTAGCAAGCACCATTCCCACTAATGCAAACTGTAATGTCAACCTTTTGAAATACAGTTCCTTACCCTATTTTGTCTTTGAAAATGACAGGTGTTATATTTCATACATCAGCAACAGTAGTGCTACGGCTTAGTTCAGCACTTTTAAAATTTACAAATTTTTAATTGATTGAATGCAAAACTTTATTTTCGTTTGTGTGTTTTATGGCTGTGTTTGCGCACAGTACAGTGGCACCAACAAACTTAAGCTTTGTGTAACTTTTTGGAATTTGTTCTGCAGTGTGCAAATTTTGAAATTTTTTCTCCCTTGCAGTGACGTTTAAGGAAAATTAAAGGACCGGTACCTCGCAGGGTTTGCTTGGCTATAAAGGTGTGCATCTCTGTTGTGGTCAGTGGATAATTGGACACAAATTTTGGTGTGTTGGCTGTCACCAGACATTTTTAGTGTTGGTTCATCTCACATACTGCCATGGATTTATGCTTTCTTAATTCCCAGGAGTAACCAGATATCGTATAATTATGGTCATTTCTGTGTTATCTGCAATAAAACTACAATCTGCTCAAAGTGTGCTGAGCCACAGTATCCTGATGCAACAACGTATTGTGTAATAATGTTCGCTGGCTTTCAAGGCCATTGTCTGAAGCAGCTTGGCTTCTGGGTTGTAGCCGCATCCTTGGCGAATAATTCACCGACGTTTCGGTCGACACTGCAGTCGCCATCATCAGGGAGCAATTACCAACCGTAGGTAGTAGGTAACTGCTCCCTGATGATGGCGACTGCAATTTTCGACCGAAACGTCGGTGAATTATCCGCCAAGGACGCGGCTACAACCCAGAAGCCAAGGTGTTGTGTGTTGAAAAGAATAGCGAGTTCGGGCCATTATCGTCAAAACGGACAAGGAATTCAGGAAATCACAGCCACTGAGATGATGTCCTGTCGAGAGACGTGTGAGAGTTCAGAGTACAAGCAGCTGGCGTGCGGTGTGCAGGGCCGGCGGGAGAGCCCTTGGAGCATGGTGGTCCTGAACATGACCCAGGAGGCCGCCCCGTCCTCGCAGCCTCGTGACCTCACCGTGGTCCCGGTCGAGGGCATGCCCACCACGGTCAACCTCAACTGGCAGCCCCCGAGGCAGCCCAACGGGGCCATCACAGGTGCCCCTTGCCGCCCCCAAACTGTGCACTCTGGCATTTATTTTTATCTCTTAATTTTGAATACGAGCACAGTTATTATTTTTATTTTATATTATATTTTGTCACAAGAAATAAGTAATTTTTTTATACTTTTATGACATTTTGTGGATTTTTCATTTATGCAATAAATGTAAATTAAAAAAAAATATGGGTGTGTGGCCGCCACACCTGTTAGAAGTGAAACTATAAAGATAGAGGAAGTATGTGCTAGTGAGCAAGTATGAAAGCAGGTATACTAGTGAGCAAGTATTTGAGAGTGCACGTATGAAAGTGTGCACATATGCAAGGGAGCAATTGCAGTAAAACCCTCTTAAGAGGATTTTACCACTGGACCTTAATATATATAACATTTTACCCTTTTAACAGAATTTCCTTGTTAGTATGTCTTAATTTTAGGGATGGTCGGGTACCCGAAATTTCGGGCAGTGTTTCGGGTATCAAGTATACCCGAAATTCTGGGCGGGTATTTCAGTGCCCGAAAATATCGGGCACCTTGGAAAACGGCAATACCGCACGGCGCAAGTAAACAAAGCTTCTTTTTTTTGGAACGCGCGGCAGCTGCAGGAACATGCCACGCCGCCGCCGTCCCGGCACCAGCCGGTGAAGTGAGTGTGTGTGAGAGATAAGATAAAGAAGGTGCCCGGTCAGCAAGTGTGTTTGTGGGAGGGGGAGACAGATATGAGAGCGAGCCCTGCAGCAAGCGGAAGTGGTCAAGGTCAACATTTACCGTTACTCTCGCTGGCTAACTAACGATGCAGCTGGTCCTGCATCGCCCGTCTCTCTCTCACACACACACACACATACACACACGCGCGCGCGTACGCACGGCGGATGCTCACTGCTCAATAGTCACAAAGTAGTGTTCAAGGCCGGTGGAGCTGCTTGCTGTGTGCGAGAAGGATTATAAGCTAACTTTAATTACACACATTGTAGTTGCGTGGCATTTGCAGAAAGTGGTTGTTCACAAAACTGAATTGAAACTAATAGTTTAGCTGCATGACGCCCAGCAACGCGGAGAAACGGTAAAAGACTGACGAAACTATTTACAGATGGCACTGCTGAACAAGATGGCCGCCACAGTGGCGCACTCACGATCGATGGCGCCAAATTCAAATATCCAAACCACCACACGTTCTAGCACTATGCCCAAACATACCGCCCACCAAAAATAACATTTTTTATGTTTCACTACACTGGTTCTTAGTTGACTGGCAACCGACACAATTTTATCACTGGCCGCTTCACCACTCGATGCTGCTGTTTGATAGTAGCTACTCTTGACACACCATCCTGACCAGGATGTAGGGTTGCGACGCGGCCGAGTTGCCACTGCAGGGGTGGAAGGTGGTCTTCTTTGATGAGGACAAGGTCACCAACCTGCAGGTCACCTTCGCTTTTGGTCCACTTGCCACGTGGTTGTAGTGTGTGCAAATATTCCTTGTGCCACCGCTGCCAGAAGTGCTGTGATGCACTTTGTATCAGCTGCCATCTGTCTAATCTGTTGGTCTGAATTTCCGTGAGGTCTGCAGCTGGAGGAGATGTCAGAGAAGTGCCAACAAGGAAATGTGCTGGCGTAAGGACCTCCACGTCATTTGGATCTGATGAAATGGCACAGAGTGGACGTGAATTGAGGACAGCTTCAATTTGAGTGAACAAAGTCGACAGCTCTTCAAACGTGAGTATCTGCTGGCCAACGACTCTCTTGAGATGGTACTTCGCAGACTTGATGCTTGCCTCCCACAGGCCTCCAAAATGTGGCGCAGATGGAGGATTGAGGTTCCACTGAATCCCACGAGTAGCCAGAGTGTCTGCCACACAATGCCAGTTAGAGGTGTTCCTCAGGTACCTTTGAAGGTCATTGAAGTAGCGACGTGCCCCTATGAAGTTGGTTCCACAATCTGAAAAAACAGCCTTACAGAGTCCACGCCTAGCCACGAATCTGAAAAAGGCATTTAAGTAGGCAGTGGTACTCAATGATGAAACAACTTCCAAGTGTACTGCCTTAGTTGCTAAGCATATGAATAAGCACAGGTAGGCCTTGGATGAACGACTGTTTCGACCATTCGAAAGCCTGACTTGGAAAGGGCCCCCATAGTCAACACCCACATTCAGAAATGGTCTTGTTTGTTGCACTCGACTTGGTGGAAGATTTCCCATGGATGGCTGCACATTGGTGGCTCTGAATCTGTAACATTTTACACAAGCGTGTATCCTAGTCTTGACAGCTCCTCTACCTGCCACTATCCAGTACTCACACCGAATTGCAGCATGTGTGGCACTGGGGCCAGCATGAAGGTGTAAGACATGATAGTAGTCAATAATCATTTCTGTCACAAAACTCCTTTTGGGAAGCAGGACTTGATGTTTCATTTCATAGGCTACATGTGAATTCTGCAGGCGTCCACCTACACGGATGATCCCATCAGCGTCAATGAATGGCTGTAGTCTTTTAATTCCAGAAGAACATTCGCGAGCTGCAGCCAAACAATCAAACTCTAATTTGAAATTCTCTTGCTGAAGCTGCTTCAAACACACCTTCTTGGCAGCGTCAATTTCTGCTACAGTGAGAGGACCTGTGTGTCGCAACTCCCTTGAAACCTTTAAATTTAATGCAAATCTCAACACGTACGCAAGTACTCTTTGCAGTCGTGACCAGGACGAAAACCTACAAAGGATGTTAAGAATGTTCGGTATACACTGACCAACCAATGAGACTAGCGTGATTGCCTTCAACTCCTCTTTACCTTCCTCTGAACTGGTATATCCTTGACTGGGCCATAAATCCACCTCTGCTGTCAACCAACTTGGCCCAGTCCACCAAAGTGGGTGTGTTAGAAGCTCCTTGGGTGAGAGTCCTCTTGATGCACAGTCTGCAGCATTTTCAGCAGAGGAAACATGTCTCCAGTGAACCGGAACCTTGCTCTCCTGAATACGAGAAACTCTGTTCGCCACAAATGTTTTCAGCCGATGTGGCGGAATCTTAATCCAAGCAAGCACTACGGTCGAGTCACACCATGCATAAATGCAACTTATATGGATTCGCTCGGACAGTGTTGTGATCAGTGATTCAATCAATTTGATAAGCAAGAGTGCAGCCTGCAATTCAAGTCGCGGAAGTGTGACGGTCTTCAGTGGTGCAACACGTGACTTGGCGAGAAGCAAATGTGATTTTGTTTCACCGTGGCTAGAAGTCCGCAAATACACAACAGCTGCGTAACCTTCATTGGATGCATCACTAAAACCATGGAGCTGGTATTCTGACTGTGGTGCAGAAACAAGACGAGGTACGGACAGCTTGCTTAGGACATCCAACTGGCCAATGAAAACCTGCCAATCAGCAACTAAGTCTAGTGGTGGGGTGTCGTCCCAAGAAACTCCCAGTAACCAAAGCCTTTGGAGAAAGATTTTGGCTCGAATGATGACTGGAGTAATCCACCCTAGCGGATCATATAACCTAGCAATTTCTGAAAGGATGGTTCTCTTGGTGACTGTTGCACTGGCATGCTGAACATGATATGAGAAAACGTCTGCCTTCCAATCCCATTGAAGACCAAGTACCTTAATAACTTCATTGCTACCATGAAAACTAAGTGGACTCTCCCGGTGATCTTCTGGAACTGCATCCAAAACTGCCTTACTATTACTGGACCATTTTCTTAGTTCAAAACCACCTTGTTTCAGGAGATTTATTAATTCTTGCTGTAACGCGAGAGCTTCTGTGACTGATGCTGCACCAGTCACAATGTCATCTACAAACACGTCATCCATCACAACCCTTGCTGCCATCGGATACAGAGGACCCTCTTCCATTGCAAGTTGCTGTAAGGCTCTCATCGCCATAAATGGAGCAGCTGAGACTCCGTAAGTGACAGTGTCAAGTTGGAATTCACGTATTGGTTGGTCAGTGTTCTCCCTCCACAGAATTACCTGGTATGGTGCATCGTCTGGATGCACGAGAACCTGACGATACATTTTGCAGATGTCTGTAGTTAATACCACACGGTGAAGACGGAAGTGAGTGATTATGTCCACAATGTCATTTTGAAGCTTGGGTCCAGTCATCAAAACATCATTGAGTGACTTCCCTGAAGTGGAGCGAGTTGAGGCATCAAACACCATTCGTAACTTTGTTGTTGAGCTGGATTCCTTGCACACATAGTGATGAGGGATGTAGTAACGACGTTCCTGACCAGTTGCATTATCTAGACAATGCATGTGCCCCAGTTGCTCATATTCACGGAGGAACTTGCAATATTCGGTATAGGCTTCCGGTTGGTGATGTAGTCTGGATTCCAACTGACGTAACCTCTTAACTGCATGACTACGTGTATCTCCTAAATCTGGGTCTCTCTCCTTAAATGGTAGTCTCAGTACATATCTTCCTTCGAGGTTTCGTGAGTGAGTCTCAACAAAATGATTCTCACATTTTGTGTCTTCTAGGCTGGAATGCTGGACAGATGGTAACTCCTCGGTCTCCCAGAACTTGCGGATGGTATCTGTTAGGGCTGTATCCGATGACGCATACATTGAGACAACACCACTACTGGAAGTATCTGCAACCTGAGTCACCTTACCCATAATAACCCAACCAAATATACTGTGCAACGCTACAGGAACTCCCTTCGAAGGCTGGTACCGCCCACCATCAAACACGTCTGGATATACATCAGCACCAAGAAGGATATCAATTGCTCCTGGAGTATCAAAAGATGGGTCCGCTAGTTCCAGATGTCGATACATGTCTCTCACATGGTGGGGAAGGGGAATGGTGGGTAAATTGGCAGCTATGTTCTTCAACACTAAAGCATCAGTAACAACGTCAGTTCCTACGCCCTTACATGATGTTAGAAAACAAGTAACTGCACCACTGTTAGCAACAACAACAGAGTGAGCCAGACCCACAACAGGAACCTTAGCCCTTCGACACTTTAGCCCCAACCTATGAACACATTCTTCGGTAATAAATGAGCTCTGCGATCCTGAATCGAGTAGTACTCTAACATTTTGCAGCATTCCACTTGCATCCTGAACTCGTACCATAGCAGTACCTAGAACGACAGTGGTTGAAACTGCAGTTGAAGAAGTTAGCGATACCACTGTCGCAGCATCCTCCTTGTGACTTGCTTGTGGCATAGTAATCTCTTGGATGGATTCACCTGCAGGTAGTTTCACTTCTTGATTGGGAACCGCAGTGTGAAGGAGAGAATGGTGTCTCCTGCCGCAGTGATAACAGTTTCTTCTTGACCTACAATCCTTCACTCTGTGACCTTGTAAGCAGTTAAAACACAGCATCTTCCTACGTACAAACTCTATCCTGTCATCACTTGACTGACCCGTAAAAACAGGGCACTTGTGAAGTCCATGCATGTCTCCACAGGCACTACAGGGCTCTGCTTCTGCTGTCACTAGAAATGAGGATTTAAAATTTGGGTTTTTAGGCAGTGACCTCTTTGGAAAAGGGCGTGCGTCAGGCACTACAGCTGGAGTGTGATTTGACATCATCAGGGCCTTAGACTGCAGCTCCACGAACTCTAACAATTGATTAAATGTGGGCATTTGAACATTTTTGTGTGCTATTTCAAACTGATTTCTTGTATCTGGATCAAGCTTTGGTAACATTAGATTCAGCAACACAAAGCTCCATTCAGTAACAGGCAACTTCAGAACTTTCAAGGCACCCAGATTCTCCTTTAGAACATCTACCATATTTCTCAGTTTGTCAGGCGCAACAATTGACAGACGAGGAAGTTGCACAATCTTGTCCCAATGCATGTTTGCAATTGCCCGGACATTGTGATACCTATCTACCAAAGTTTGCCATGCCAGAATATAATTTTCCTTAGACAGTGGGAGTGTCTTTATTAGATTAAATGGCTCACCTGATAGTGATGTCAGAAGGTATTGGTGTTTCTCCACATCTGACAGGCCCTCATTATTATGCACCAAGGATGTGAAAAGGTCATAAAATGTGGGCCAGTCAGTCAAGAGACCCTTGAATTCTGGCAACTGCAGCTTCGGCAACTTAACGTTCGAAGATGTCTTGGCAATTTGATTGCGTTGTTTGTTCTGGCCTGTTTCGTTAACAGTGATCTTGTTAAATACTTCCTGTATCCTATAGTAGGCTTCATCAAATTCCTCAAGTTCCCTTTCGCTGGCTTCAGATTCCACTAACGACTCGGTCTCTGTAGCTTGAATAGCAAGTTGCATGTGATTTTCTTCAAAGTCTGTCTTCAATTGGTGTAAATCGGTACACGTGGCCTTGAAAAGTCCCGCGCGACTCGGGTTGCGCTCGACTTCGTCGGCGAGCGTCAGAAGTCTTGTAATGCGGCACTTAACGAGGCGCAAACGTGTTTTGGCTTGATTTGACATTTTAAGTAACGGTCTTGCAGACGTTCGGACGCACCGGCAATACACGAACCAATGCAAGATAGGTAACCTAGGCCTAACCTAAAACCACACGTGTTGCCTATAATCGCTTGCACGCAATCAAAATTACGTAAAGTACATTTATGAGCTCAAATAATACAGTGTTTGCGTATACACTGATATTTTCTTGATAGCACAACACTATAGTCCCGGATAAAGTCACGCACGCGATTCGTAACGGTACTGCACATGTCAATTTTTGAACAAAGAAGACCGATATCTGAATGGCTTTTACGTTGTTTATGCGATCCACCGAATAAACTGGCTCAAACATACAGATATCCGGCCCGGAGGACCAAAAAATGTTCACAAAACTGAATTGAAACTAATAGTTTAGCTGCATGACGCCCAGCAACGCGGAGAAACGGTAAAAGACTGACGAAACTATTTACAGATGGCACTGCTGAACAAGATGGCCGCCACAGTGGCGCACTCACGATCGATGGCGCCAAATTCAAATATCCAAACCACCACACGTTCTAGCACTATGCCCAAACAGTGGTTGTGAATTGTTTCTATTTAATTCATGTCATTATTTTACCAAAATGGATACCAGTGGAAGTGTAGGTCAAACAATCAGCAGTGACAATGAACCTTCAAGCAGCTACCCAAACACAATTTAGTTAATAAGCACTTTATTTCCAAGATTAATATGCACTCTATTTTTTAGGTTAATGTTTAACTTTCATATCAGTGCGGTATAGTAAATAAATAAAAACAGTTCAGGTTTGTCAATGCAAACTTAAGTACGACTATTTTATGTTCAAAATTTATTTCATTAACTGATTTTGATGCCCGACCGAGATTGCCCGAGCCCGAAAATTTTGGACAATTACCCGCCTGAGCCCGCCCGAAGTCAAATTTCTCTGCCCGACCATGCCTACTTAATTTCTAAGTCCATTGAGAAATTTTTAAAAAGTACTTACTGTATTTGAGTCATCAAGTATGTTAGTGTGCAAGGATGCAAGTGCGCTATAATGCAAACATTCAATCTGTTTTTTTTTTTCGTCAAGTAATATGGTAGCTGATAAAATACACAGTCAGATCACACAAACATGGGATGAAAAACCTACATTCAATTATCTCACACTTTCTTGTTGCACCAGGCAACGTCATTTCCTTGCAAAATCCTAACGGCTCTAAAGAAATTTTATTTAAAAAATTATACAGAGATAATTCCAGTCTTATTCTAGAACAGGCAAAGGGAATATCACAAAATTTTTCTGGTGAAGAAACTAGCATCTCTAAATGGCTTTCTAATGCAAGTGCCACACTGCCATAGACGGAGACACCTTTTAATACAGTAGAACCCCGATTTTGCGAACACGGATTTAACGAAAACAGCGATTTAACGTAAAGGTTTTCAGGAACCATTAAAAAAAAGACACCATTTTATTAAAATAATAATATAGATTTCCAAAAAATGAAAGTAAATAGTAATGGAATCTTATTAAAAATTACACTTTGTGGTGTCAGTAATAGAATGGAGGTACTATATATTAATATGTGCCTTTGCATCATCTGTCCAAATACGAAAAAATTAAAAAAGTTGTTCAGATTGCTTAAAAACTGCGGGCGCTGTAACTGAATTGCGTAGATGCGTGCCATTGCGCGCGCCTGGATAGATAGACTGTCCGCGACACATGACGTCATGAAGGGTTTCTTTGCCCGCATCCCCCTCCCCCTCTTCTATGCCTGGCTTGACTCACCACGTTATCTTCCAAACACGCCCGCATAGTAACAGTGCTAGCCAATAATCACAAGTTTCCAAATATTCCCTTTCCCATCCTCCAGGTTTTTTCAACTTGTAACCACGTCACACCAATACGCCATTATCATTATTCTCTAGAGGTGTAAAAGTAACGAAAAAAAGTGTCCCCGTATGTATTCGTTACTATAACAATTAGTACTCGTTACTATCGTATTACGTTACATTACTCGTTACTTCTGATACCGCATAACATGCTATGTTATGTTGCAGCAACGAATCGAGTCGTATTGCGTACGCGTACAGTATGACGTCGCGTAAATAATAATAAATAGAATATAAACAATTAACAATATTTTATAATTAACAGTTTATGTTAACCAAGAAACAATTAAATCTCATTAGAGCGGCTTTTTTATAGTATCTCTTTTAAGATAAGAACAAAAAAAAACGTGAAAATACGCGATAATAAAAACATAATTCTAATTTGTAAACAATACTTTCTTACGTTGTTTCTGTTCCAATCTCAAACTTTGTCTACACGTACACACACAATACCTTTAATAAACAGTAAAAAACTTTGACGACGAATTTCCAAATTATAATTTACTTAATAAACAAACATAGTTCTTTGTAATGCAAATTCATTGAATATGTGCGCGCATGCGTAAAACATACGAAAAATGCGAGTAACGAGATGCAGCCGTGTGTAACGTTTCGTTACTCGTTACTAAATGGCGCACCTGTTACTCGGTACCGAATACATATGGTTTGCTACAGCTTTATTATTCTCAGTAAGAGCTTTGTGCGCGGTGTTTAGTTTTTGGAATACGTTTTTTATAAGTGCTGCGCAGCTCAGCGAACAAAGAGAGTCAGCCGGCGGCTACGCCGCGCCGTAATAGCAGCTGACCGAGTACAATGACCTTTCTCCGCGTACGGCGCGCTATTGATGGAAATTTTCCATCAATTTGCGGCCAATTTTTTTATTTTTAATTTTTTACTATGACGCAGTGTGTATGTAGCTCGTATTTGTTATAAACGCTGCAGGTTGCGACTGTATTTTAATACACTTTAACGTATTTCTTACACTTTACATATTTTTAAACTTTTATTTTATGCCTCATTTTTCACGGTTTCTGAAAATCTGTATGTACGACCGAGGTGTACGTACGAACCGGGGGCCGTACGAGCGAGATTAAAAGACGTTGAAGATGTAAAGTTGTCGAAGTCTGAGATAGCACGGCAGCACAAGATATCAGCGTCGACCCTGTCTACGATATGGAAACGGTAGGGACGCGATTATGAGTGCGGGGGTCATTGAAAAACGGAAAATCGGATTTAACGAAACATCGATTTAGAGTAAACATTTTCGGTAACCATAGCACTTCGTTAAATCGGGGTTCTACTGTAATTTGTTATTCTTTTGCATTAAATTGGCGTGGATGTGTGATTTAACAATCAGGTGTCATCTTTAGAAAAGGACTATTAATTGATTAATTGATTTTGTGGAAAAAAAAAAAAACTAACTGATATACTGGTTGAAGGTAAACTGTGCTTGGTTGCCTCAGTGATACCAGTGTGTGACTGAAAGGACGGCTGCACGTTGCAGGCTACGTGGTGCTGTACACGGACGACCACACGAGGAACGACCGGGAGTGGGTGGTGAAGGGCATCGTGGGGGACAAGATGACGACGACCGTGACGGGCCTCAAGCCGGACACCACCTACTACTACAAGATCCAGGCGCGCAACGCCAAGGGCTACGGGCCCTTCTCCTCCACCGTCACCTTCACCACCGGACCGAGTGAGTTGCGCCGCTCCCGCTGAAGGCTGGTCCAGCGTCACGGATAACCTGAAAGTCTTACACCTACTTTGTGTGTATTTACGGTATTTACCCGTGCATGGGTGTCACATTTTATGCCAATTTTTAGATTTAAAAAAATGTTAGTGTTACCCTTATGCATTTTTTTTTCACATGGGATGAAAAAAAAGTTACGTTGTGCTGTGTTGGTTTTTAATGTATGTAACTTTACGCGTAAATGTAATTTGTTAATGCAAAATATCTGGGCAGTATTGTGAAGCTCTGTGAACAGCACATTTCTACGTCTGTCGCCCGCCCTGTCGACGCTGGCAAAGGTCATGTTTGCCGCGCTGCGATGGTGAGGAGGGGACAAGCCTGAGATGGAGAGACTTCTCTTGTGTCCATGGAACTGGACTGAAGTGTGATCCATGTGCAGGCGACCCTTACAGTAATAATGTTACATGTTAGATGCGACCCTTATGCAGGCGAATAGGGTAGCAGATCAGCGTTGAATATGTTCCGATCGGGACATTTGGTAAAATGGACAGTATCGACCGATTAATTATTTGGAAATTGGTACCAGCGAAATTATAATTTTTATTCGCATCTGGTCATCACTTTGGAATGTTTTGAAAGTGATACATATTTGAAAGTTCCAAGTTCATGCACTTGATACTTGTAGACGAACCTTAAATAAAGATTGGTTCCAGTTAAAAATTTTGAACGTTCTCATAACAGCTATTCCGTAGCGAAACTAACATAACTGTTCTTTGTTTTTTTACAAATTCTTTCACATTAACTATAGAAAAAAAAATTTCTTCCCAAGTTTTTTTATTTCATTAACTTTATTCTCTCTAGTCTGTAATACATTTTAATAGAAATATTTTATGCTTCTTGATTAAAGTTAGCAAATTTCTTTTTTATATAAAAGAGATTTCTATGAAAATCCATTGGTAATTGTGATAAAATATGTATTGAATATATCTTCCTAAACATAAAAAAAGTTGTGAATGTTTAGTTGAATGCAGTAAATGTTGATTGAATGCAGTAAATGTTGATAGTAGAATAAATTTATTGGCATTCCTTTTCATCTAAAGTTTACAGAATACCTATGCAAATGTGACAGACGACTATCTCCCAGATGATATATTTTCAGACTATGATGACACTCGGTTACTTTCTGCTGGGAGTAATGAGTGTGCATCTCAACTCGTAGTTTCCAGATTTATGTTCATTTATACCTATTTCTGAGGTGCAAGTGGAATTTTTTTGTGCTATAATGAATGGTCCTGCTTTGCATACACCAATGTTTTGGTTGTCTCCTTTACTGAACTTTTTAACAAATCCCATGTGAATTATCTATTTATCATGAATGACAGTGTGTGTGCAAGTGGTTGTAATGGAAAAGCTTCAGTCATGACCAAGTATTTGCATGTTTATTTTTTCGGTATTACTGTGAAACTTTGAAATAAATATATTTAGAGGCGCTTAACAAAGATCTAATGCAGGATTTCGCAGCCACTGTGTCGTGAAGCATCTGTAGGTGTGCCACAAGATTTTGTAAATAAAAAAAAATGTATATATTAAAATTAGAGCTTTTAAATTAACCCATTGGGAATTGATGTCTTTCATAGAATTACGTACAATGTACATCAGGGTGTCTACTTGTCATGAAGGACACGAAAGAGTAATGTAACTGAAGGATTGGTCACCAATGTTAGATAAAAGTCCTGAAATGGTTTTTTCCTGACTTGAATTTTTTTTTGACACCTCACTTTGACATATAGTTACATATTTGATATAAATATTTTTAAATCATCCTTTAAGTCAAGTGAAAAATTATATCTGAAAAGGTTTTACCTTTATATTACAGAAATTAGCATGTTTCTGCAATTAGTTGAATTATTTAGCCTTATGTTTAGTTTTGATTATTATACATAAGTAATTATATATAAATATAAAAAATATGTATAAAATAAAAAATATATAAAAAATACTATTTTATTATAAACTCTTTAAAAAGTCATGAAATTGTTTTATTAGGTATTCGTAGACAACCTAGACATTTTTATCGATGTATCTTTACAACGGTCATGCTAGATATTAGTGGTGCACCGATATGACATTACCGATTACCGATTCGATTACCGATTATGAGAGCAATAATCGGCAGATACCGATTCGGTTACCGATTATAATGAACAAATTTTTTTAAGAGTAATAATGCACACACAATTTTTTATTCCCAAATGAATTAAGGTAAAATTGAGAATACAGTTATAATAGCAGTATAAGAATATATAAAATACACTATTAAGTCATTGCAAAGTGTAAATTAAATTAACTTCTATTATATTTGTTATTGTAAACAACTTGTACTACAGTCTAATAATTGTAATTTACAATGGGTAAGTTTTTGTTGCGGAAAACTAGCATTATTATAGACTATCACCTAAGGTTGCATCGAGAAATTACCGTTTAACAATGTAAACATGTTGCTTTATTTTGTTCACTTGAGTTTATAGAAAAATGTTTCCACACTTCACTTTTTTCTCCCTACTCACCATCTTACTGTATTTATATAAAAATGACTCAAAGTCAAAACCCATTTTAGCACATGTGATTTTATTTATGTTGACTGAATATATAAAATTTTCACGTCACATACAAATAACACAACGGATAATGTTACCAAAGACGCCCATAACGAGTTTGTAAAACGCAGTGATAAATTCTAGAAGGTATCGGGACCACGATTTTGAACCGCTACTACGACTCGAAAAGATTGATTGTCATAGAATCCACTGCAACTGCTTGTGGTATTTTGATTGCGTGCCATCTATTTTACGTCTCTGGCTATAGGTAATGTACAAGGCCACTAAACAAAAGACTAAATGTAAATAAACGTGTAGGAAAAATGTACTTTTTATTGTTCGAGGCAATGAGATTTATTAAACTTAACGAAATATCTGTAATCATGATATGACGGAGTTAGATGAATTTTGTAATATATACAAATATTACCGTATTTCGTCCTAAAATGTGTAACGAAATATTACTCGGTAAAACCCTACTTAATTATGCCGGGACGTAGATAATCGGAAAAGTAATCGTTAAGATAATCGCCGATTACGATTAATCGGTAAGTACCCATAATCGCCGATTACGATTCATCGGTATCCGCATCGGTGCACCACTACTAGATATCCATTACCAATTTTGTATTGGAATAAATAAATACATAGTGTGGCAAATGTAAGCCTTGTAACATAGTCATGTCATTATCAAAATCATACATTTCAAACAAATTTTGTTTCCAGAAGGGCTTTAAAGCATTTGATGTACCTAATTTTCAGTTTGTTCACGTTTGCAGTATGCAAAGTGTTAGTCATGACCTGCCTCCTACTGATAGGTTTTTGTTAGTGCCTATTGTAGCATTAGCATAACTTGAACTATCACTAAATAGTTTTTCCGTTACTGCAAAATCATTTCTATGTAGTGCTCTAAATGTTTGGAAAGTAAAGTTTATGTTGTTGTTTTTGTATGTGGTCGGTTCTTGTTCTGAATTATGTAGTTCAGTTTAATGTTTTGAGTTTTTTATTTTGCATGTTACAGTTGATGTTTCTTCAGTTTATGTTTTGTTCATGTGTTTTATGTTCTTGAATATCGCAGGAATTGGCAAGTTGTTCTATGACAGCGATCCACTTGGACAAGGTAAGTTTTTTTTTGTTTTGTTACTTACTTCCCTTGCTTAAGTAATTGTTGTGAGTATATTGCATTTAGTGAAAACTTTAATTTGTACTGTTACTACCAAACAAGCCATAGTATTAAATTTTTTTTTTCTTGTATTTTGTTTGCCTGTAACTCTTGATTTTATAGTAGTACATTTTTACTCTAGACACCTTGGTTCCATCCCAACTGTTTTTTTGATATCAGGTTATGCCATTTTTAGGGTGTGTGAATTCTAGTATTTTGCCGAAATTGTGTACTAGGAAGCATTGGTCTCCATGAATAGCAAGGCTAATTTTCTTTATTTTTTATTTCCAAAATGTGTGGGGAAATATTATTTACATAATATAAATGCGTAGAATAACAACTATAAATATGTCACCCCATTTATCTTTATAATCCTACTATTAAATACTTTGTTTGACAAATACGACACTGTGTAACGAGAGATAATTATCATCAGTCGGCTGGTTGACTTTCCCACCCGGGTGTGATCTTCAAATCACATTGCGTACTTTTCCACGAATTTTCCAAACAATCCTTTACTGGCAGTGAAACCAATATTACTGACCAGATATTTACATTTTAATTTTTCAAAAATTAAAGTGCTTATTTATGTATCACCGCTTGGTCCACACCAATCCTATCAATACAGTGAATTTTATTTCACCATTTATTTAACAACCTCTTCCATGTGAATTATCTCTTTATTTTGGTTCCAGTATTTAATGTCAAATATAGGTATTCCCGCTAGTACAACCAACAACATCAAACTTATTTCGTATGATTGTGCGCACAGCTGACGTGCTTAAAACTAAAGTGCGACCAACGTAAGAATGGCCCTCATGACATTCTGCACGCCATAATACTTCTAGTTTTGTCTCAAATACTTGAACATGATGCATTATGCTATTATGCTCTCACTTGGAAACCGTGATTCCACTATGATTCCAACTACAGGTGCTTGCGCACGTACAGTTAACAGCACACCATTGGGCAGATGTGACTTGTGTTGTGCGTGCTGGCTAGACTGGAGTTCATAACGGCCTAGTCTGTGGCCAGGCGACAACGGTACGGCACGGCTGCATACATGGAAGCGTAAATACATTTGATCCTTTACACTCCATAGCCGCAACTTAACTTGCCATAGCTGATGTTTGTAGAGCCGATAGCATAGTCAGACCTGTGCGTGCATCTCTACCTTCCCTCGTATGGCTAACTATATGCCACAGTACATCTGTTGTTTACCGAGTTGAAGCAGACTTCATGGCATCATGCCAGACGTTTTTTCTGCCTGTTGCGATTTTGTGCTAACTGTAATTTACATAAATGCTCTTCAAGACTGGGGCAGTAAAATTGCGCTAAATAAATTAGCACAATCTGAAGATGTGATAAGTGAGGGATTGGTGTAGTTATTGTTGGATAACAAGAAAGAGACATCCTACATTGTGGACTTAAATCATAACCTCAAAATCTGGAAACATTACGAAGTAGTAAATTGGTAATTTAATAATTGCTTCCATTATCATTATAATAATTGTTGCAAAAAGGCTTCTGGTAATGATTTGTCATATACTCTCACAGTATATGACACACTCGCAAAATATTGTTTTGATTGTCATTTACAACCACGTGCTACAAAAACTAACTTTTGTTTTTCCATCAACAATAAGTAATTTGGCAAGGAGTACATTGACATGTGTTGTTTGTACTGTTATTTTGCATTGTGCACGTTTCTGTGAATAGTAGGTCCGTGCAAATACTAGTTTTTTTAAGCAAAGTGAATATCAAATCAAATTTTTGGAAATATTCGCAAAGTCGAATTGAATTGTGATTATTCATCTTATAAAATACAGGACTGAAGTAAAAATAATTGTTTAAAGTTTGAAATGTTTAGTAAGTGATTAACTAATTGCGCCCTACGTACATCATCATTCAATAAAAATTATGTAATAATTATGAATAATATTATTATTTACTATTCATAAAAACAAACAAACTGCCACCTTTTGATTGTGTTGAATTAACCAACTTTATTCAAGCAAAACATATACAAGACAAAAAAACTAAATATTTTCATGAACGAATCTTAGGTTTTCAATGTTTTAAAGCTTTGTAACAAACACGTAGCTTCACATCAGACATTAAGCTTTGCATCACAACCAGAACTGCAAATAAAATGAATAGCAAATTTTATGGCAAAGTCAAATGGAATATTAAATTAGCTTCAATGGATTCGCTTAGTCGAAGCTTTGCACAGACCTAGTGAATATTAGATCTATTTCTTATTATATATAAAAATGACCACGTGAGATACAATAGTTGGAATTAAATTTTATTATAAGGGCCTTGAAAAAGCCCTGAATTTATTTAACCTGATATTTGTGGAGACACTGTTTTGGGTATTGCAGAAAAAAAGGGAATGTACTAAAAATGTTATATTAAGGATCACATAGTCCATTTTGTGTTTTAAATGCCTATGCTTTCCTTAAATGCAGGTATGTTGGGTGGAAGATTGAAAGGAGAATGTTTCTATGCTTCTGACCCAAAACCTTAAAAGTACAGACATTTCAACTGCTTGGTTGCTTATGGAAGAAGAGAGAAAAAAAACACAGCAAAAACAGCCTAACAGGAAACACTACAAAGAATTTAGCTATGCATTTAGACAATAAAAGTTAAGGCCTTAGTGCCTACCAGTTTAAAAAGTGCTCAACACAGAAAAATTGTGACTGATAACTTTGCATTAAAAATTACAGAATCTTTTGCTTAGTTGGATATGCCTACCCTCAGAAAAAATTGAAAATCAAAACTTGCCGGAATGGATGTGTGAACTCATCAAGGGGCAGGTGACTTGCTTGCGTCTAAACATTGAGAGAACAGTATGTCCCGAAGCCGGTGCAACAACATGCAGTTTTTCTGCGTGAGTTGATAGAGAACAGAAAAATTTTCCTACTTTGTGAGATGAAACCACAGACAGTAAGGAAAGATGCGTATTTGTGGTCATTTAAAAAAATTAATTTGATAAGTTGGAAAACTCAGTTCTGAGGGTTGCTTCTGTTAGCATTTTAAATGACTGTAAACAGTCTAGATCTCCGGCTAGCTCTAATTGGCCGTACTGTTAATTGCGCGCACGTCTGTCGGAGAGCTAATTATAGCCAGTCTTTCCCGCGCATTGCGTAAATACACTGCTGGTTTTCGCGTCGGACGTGAATTACTATAAATATGCTTATGCTCTAAGTAGTTTTATTGTTTCACTATGACACGTAAACGGAAAATTCCGGCCGGCCCGAGAGTATGTACACCGACTCCCACTACACACACTGACACACATGATAGCGAGTAACATTTTATTTCCAACGTGTGTTGCTTTCAGTTTGTAGACAATAATTTAGTGTACAAATATGTATTATGTACATATTTATACGTTAATATATGGTTAAACAGTCTACATTTACCTGTATTTATCTATATATGTGTTTTTAAACGAGATGATTGAAGTTTTATTCTTGTGTATGTGAAATGTAAACTGTGCGTGGCAGTGACTATACACTCTTCTTGCCCTCTTCGCTCACGCACGCACCCACCCACAGAGATAAGAAACACGTGCCTGCCAGCTTGCTTGAATGAAGGTCATTCAACCGGCCCGGAGGCCGGCCCTACCGCAACTCCCCTTACCCGGAATTTTCCCATAACCGGAATAGACCTCCCCCCAATGATTCCGGTTGAGGGGTGCTACTGTATTTATGTTTCTTGAGGAAAATAAGTTGTCTCTTACAACATTAAGTGATCTTTTTTTGCTTTCTATTATATTTCGGGAAAATTCAGTCACAAGGGCCACCATAGTCCAACCATGAAACATGTACATGATTAAAATAAATTTTCAGAAAACAGTTTCACATGTTCAACAAAACCAGTTCATCGCTGGGGAAGTGAGTGATAGAAGTGTTCAAGTGTTACTTCTTGACAATTCTATTAAACTCCTGTGGTTTAAACTCTTTGGTACAATTGGCCAAGAGACCATTGGCTCTGCCTTGGCCTACACTGCTGCCTGTGGTCAAATCTTCTAGTTGAAATAAATGTCCAAAAAATTTTTACAACAGCACGGCCCGGTCCACAGGCGAGAATTTCCCCGCACATACATTAAATGTGAAATTGGGCGAGTCACCAATCGATACGACCTCACGTGGCAACTTCCGAGCGGGGACAAGGGTGCCCATTTTTGAATCATGCATGAACTGATATTAATGTAAAATTTATTTCAAGTGTGAGGTGATTAAATTTTTAGCTATCTTATCTTATATTTACGATAGCTTTTTGTTTTTATCTTACAGTCAAATTCGGTTTAAATTCAAAGTCTTCTTGTAACCAAGTTTGATTTTTATTTAGGTTTCCCTTTCATTTGAAGTGATTTTGTACACTAAGTTGACATTGCCATATCTTATAATCAACTTACGATAGGGGTCACATCATATTTTTAAAACCCAAAGAAAAATTAATCTACAGTACAAAGAAATTTAAACACACTTTTCTATAATAATAAAAAAAAGCATAAATATAGCTATGAAATGGGTAATATAACCCACTAGGAACCACAAAACTCTTTACTGAAACAAAAACCAGTAGTAATGATAAACTGTGAGCAAACTAAAAATGGCAGCACAGTAATGGAACCTGGTGGGAAAGTTAATGGTCAAAACCCACAAAAAAAAAAATCTGAATGCAAGTGGCTCTATTGGTGCCAGATTGCTAGAGACTGCAATAATTAGCATCTATTTTTTTTTTAGTTAGCATCTATTGTTGTGAAATTAGCATTTTTAATGCAACTTATTTCAAACTTAATATCTACATATATGTTCGTAAAACAAATATCCATGTATATGAATACCTAAAAATAACCCTCTAGTTAAGTTTTGTTTAAAAAACCAAACATTTTTTTTATTCATATCTAAATTAAAACAAACAAAAAAACTAAATACTAATTTGATTTTAAAAAGTTGGTAGTGTATAATGCCAGCAAACATCAACTCACAGGTTTAATTCATATAATAATACTCTTATCAACAGGTTTTGGGGAATTGGGTGGTGCTTATATTTTGAAGTTACTTTGGGTGCGTGTAATGTGGCTGCATGAGACATGGCTATATTACGAATAATGCAGGTCATGATACCAGAAGGTCATCACATGTGTCGAGTGTAACATTTGAGGGAGTACCTAAAATACCTGCAGAACTGCTGTGGTCTACTTCATGCTCCCCTTAAAGCGAAATGTAAATGAGTGTGGCCTGTTTTGTTTTTTCTTATTAATTAGCCAATCATATACCTTTTGTCAGTGAGATGACAACATCTGCAGCAAAGATGGTGGACGTGTTGTATTTGTCTAATAAGTAATAACTGAAGTGCAGATAAGTCTAAAGTTACAAACATAAATTAAAACAATATAGGTAATTACTAATGTCTATGTGTCCTAGACAAACTGCAAAGTATGAATTTAATATGAATCAGGTCACTAAAGTTTACATGACTGGGTTGTTTCTTTCTAAGTGTAAGAAGTTAAATTTTGTAAAACAATTTTGAAAACTGTCGAAAAATATGTGGCAGTTATGTGGCATTTTATGAAGGATGATTTACAAATTAAATTTTAAACTATGTAGTAATAGCTGAAAAAAATGCATTTATTTAGAAAAAATAGCTAAAATAGCGTTTTAGTCGGAAATTAGCAAAGTGTTAATTAACAAAAAAAAAAGTAGCATCTATCGAAAGATGGTAGTTTTTCCGGCCGTTATGGATTGTAGTGTGTGCAGAACCTTTGAATCTGGATTTAAGACCTTTTATTGTAGTCGTGAGGAGGCAATTCTGAATTGAAAATTTGTTCTCTTGCAATTTACTGTTGTGAAAAGTAGGTTGCCGTGGCAGCATTGACAAGCATAGTCCGTGTCTTCTCCACCACGGTCCTATAGGTTCTCTCTACCACCCCGTTTTGTTGTGGGGCGTAAACCACAGTGAGTTGGTGACTAATCCCTTCACTTCGAATTTCATCATTCACGTGTTCCTTCCCATTGTCTGACGTCAGTTTTTTGGTTTTTTTTCACCAGTTTGTTTCTCAATCATGACCTTGAATTCCTTGAATGTCTTAGTCTCTTCTGATTTGTCGCTCAGGAAATAAACATACGCCATCCAAGAAAAATCATCTATGAAGGTCAAGAAATATGAATGAGATCCAATACCTTGTCAGAACGCACTTTGCTGCGGTGTGGTACCAGGTTGGATGGCAGCAGCGGTGGGTCCGTGTTGCAGACGGGCACGGCTTCTCGCAGTCCACGATCATGTACGTGGCCGTGGGCTGCGTGCTGATGTTCGTGCTGTTCGGGGCGGTCGGCCTGGGCGTGGTGTGCTGCCGACGCCGTGCCTCGGAGCGCAGCAAGCAGGGGTGCGTACTACACCCGTGCCGTGCCGCGCCCACAGGCAGACTTCAACTCTCATTAACTGCATTGGTTTCCATTGGTATGGTTTCCAAAATAAACACCAATGTAAATTCAATAATCGAGGAATTAAGTAATAAATTTAAATCTGGCAGATATTTTTTTGAGTTTAAAATTTTTTTTTTAATAAAATGGTTGTATTATTACGATGTGACAACTTCATTTTATTTATCTTATATATCATATTTACTAATTTAAGAAATGTTATAATTATTCTCTTCAAATATTCAAAGTTGAAAATCGGACCTTCCTGTGATAATGTCCTGTTATTATTACGATCCACATGCTGTCATGATATGGTGTCTACACTACCAAATTTACGTTGTTCCAATGCTTACCCGTGTCATCACATTGTTTGCTAGCTCTGCATTTGACCCGCTCACATTCCATCTAATAATAATTTGAAAAATATGTTATTCTATTTCTATATGTCCTACTAATGGCAACATTTTGCATAATTTCTTAGAAAAATAAAATATTTTTACCACGCTTTTGTGTTAACACAGTACTTCTCAAGACTCATTCCACTATTCGTCAGTCACACTATTGTATTGGGGTCGAGTGAGTCCCAGTACACTTCAAAATCAAAATCGGCACATTCCTGTGAAACGTAGGTTATTCGGAACTATTTTCAACTTTGTGTTTTAGGATATATTTTAATCTTAGAAGTAAAAGACACTATGCCACATAAACCATATTTTTCATGAGAGCAGTTCAAATCATTTGAAATAGTGCCTCACTTGTTTACCCAACTATTTTCTACCCAAATTATGTGAATTTTTTGACATATTGATGGTCTTAGTGTTGCATGCCACTTGAAAAAACATCAAACGGTGGTCAAATTTATGGTTAAAACGTTAAAAGTACATTTTTCCCCAAAAGTAGACAGTGTCTTATGCCTCCAAGGTATAAGTATGTACAAAGAATGTAACTGTGTTATAAAATTCAGTTAATAATTCTGAAAAAAAAGTTCTGAATTGGTTGATAAGGTTTTTGCAAGCACCGTGACACACACAGGCCGGTGCCACTTCAGCTGAGTCGCACCCATGCGCTGAGTACAAGCACTTGTTGCCGGGAGAGGGAGGAAGGAGAGAGATTAAAGACGGGTGAGGGGAGAATGGAATGTGTGCTGTCAAGAGCAAAGAGAGTGAGGTTCAAGTGTGCATAACACAGAGTACAGCCCTGATTATAGAATGCCTGGGTACAGCCCTGAGTGTGGAATGCCTGGGTACAGCACTGGGTATGTGTGGAATGAACAGGCCATGTACAGTGTGCGGTGAGAGTGAAGCGTGGCGCGGTGTGGCAGGTACGTGAAGGGCAACCTGAAGGGCAAGGCGGGCATCAAGCCGCCGGACCTGTGGATCCACCACGACCAGATGGAGCTGAAGGCGCTGGAGAAGACTCGGGCAGAGTGCTCGGGCAGCGGCGGGGGCGGAGTGCCCATCGCGGTGGCGACCCTGCCCCGGGCGGGCGTCCCCCAGGACTACGAGCCCCAGCCCGCCACGTCCTCCAGCTCGCTCGACAAGCACACCTACGTGTCCTCGTACATAGGTACCTGAGTCCCGAGTGCCCGCTTGCATGCCCGCCCCACCACGTTCACCGTCGCAATGCAAGGCTTTCGTACGTGAGGGTAGTGGTAAACTGTACAAACCTCTAGCTTGAACAGATTACATATTATTATTAAATTCTATTCTTAATTCACTCTTGGAGCGTGTAATGCCCATTTTTCCATAGTAGTTTAGCTAGTCTTCACTGTCTAATGAGATTACTTAGGACTTTAATTAATTCATAAAATAAAATGTTACTTAATTTTTACTGAGAATCTAGATGCAGAGTAACAGTTTTTAATGGTTGTAATGCCTGGAAATGGCAATTGTTTTTAGACAAGTCTTTGTTTTGGCACTTGCTATGTGTATATTATAATTCGTTCTACTGTGAAGTACAAATCATAAGGGTTAAGAAAGTAGTTTTATTGGAATGATTCATTTTTTGTCAATTTGAATTTTGATTTATATGGATATCCATTTTATATAATTTATTTAACTTCAAACTTCTAAGTAAAATAGAACCATTAGTAATGCTGTTTGTGGGTGGAACAGGATGAGATGTTGGGCTTTTCTGGGCAGGCCACGCAGCAAGGTGCGATCCTGATTGGTCACTGTCGTGCACTCTGTGTGAAGCCTCGACACACGCTCTCGCATCCTTCGCTGGGGTTCTCTCGCATTCTCACCGCTCTTTATTTCTCTCTGGGCTGACCCTTGGGCAGCATAAACCTGTGGTGTCGTTTCGGCTGAAACGTCACGAGTCACGTAACCATTCTTTTAGTAAAATAGTAACTAAATCAAATGTATTTATTCTTGCCATTAAAACTTCAATGTTAAAGGTAATAACGCTAACTAACTGCTTGTTCTCTCATGCATGTTTGTGTGTATGCACTTGTATGGCCTTAACTTGGTAATTTTTTTTGCTATTTCAAACCACATCTCTGCTCTTGTTATAGCAACGTAGTTGCAACTGGTGACGGTTTGAGCACAGCCTGGAACAGGAATCTGAGTTGGTGCCTGTCTGTCACTATCCAAGTGGTTTGTTGTGTTGTCGTGGTCGCACTGTCATGCTCATCCATCACGTGTGTCACAGCATGGCACACTGCACACACTGTACACACTGTACACACCCATTTCCACAAGCATTCTGTCTAGCGGTTGCAGCGGTGGGGGGGGGGGTGGTCCGACCACTGGCCATCCACCAAGTCATCCGGGTTTATCCCAAGTGAGCCATGGCCTGTCATTCCGTCAATTCTCCATCATCTTCATCGCCCTCTTCGTCTCTAATGACCTCAGTGATGATGAGACACTATATATATACTTCATTTCATTTATGGCAGTTATATTTACATGTGTTTAGCCCACATAACTTCACATAAGATAGAATTGTTCACCGGTACCTGCTTCAGTATTTCTCTGTATGAATACGTATATACTACTGTGTACATATTTATAGCCATTCTTGCCAAAAAATTGTTGGGTTGAATATTGGTGAGGTCCTATGAGTTGTATTTATAACATTAGTTTTTTTTTTTTTAATTTTTAAGAGATGAGTAAATGAATAATGATAATGACTTCTTAAAAATTATACAGAAAGGGACTTCTCAAAGTGATGTAGAATGCACAAGTATTGCATTTAAACTTTCCTTTGTATTTTGGGATCCGTAATTTTATTTAAGAGCATAGCTGGAGCAAGTTAACTTTCTTGTGTAAGTGAAATTTACTGTTTTACTGAAAAGAAAATTTAAAATTGAATAATAGAATAATTTTTTTTGTCACTCAGGAAAGTAGTATGTTGCTAAATCAGAATGCTGATTTCTTCTGCATTGGGTGGAAGCTTCATCGCATGGAAAAATAATCACTTCTGGCCTTGGTTATTTAGACATTTTTTTTCCTGTAGTGAGTATCATTTGTTCAGCTCAAACCTTAGGCATGTGTTTCATGCTGATTTATTTTCCCTAATTACATACCTGAGTCATTCATAACCCAGGTTGTTCTTAAAGTTTTCATCTTCTTACACTTTTCTGTCCATGAGAAAGCAAAGAAAAGTATAAATAGTATAATATTTACTTGTGTTGTGAAGTGCACCAATATTGCGCTTCACGTAGCTGTTCTTTTTCCCCGACTGCGAGATTGTCGGGAGGGTTTGGGGGGGGGGGGGCATGCAAGCAGATAATGTACTGCCATGTATCTCAACTCAGGAGCATATGCAGCATTACATTTCTGGTGGGAAGGGGGGGGGGGGGAGACCACTTTGTCCACTGTTTGCTTTCAATTTGTTTTCATTTGTTGGTAGCAGTGAAAGATTTTTTTAATAAATTTTTTTTAGGATTTCTCCCCTGCATACTCCCCTGTCTCAGGCATAACAGAATATGTTGATATCTGTGATAGCCGCTCAGTGGAGCAGACATGGTGCATGGAGTATACACTTAGGAGCTATGGGGTTGTAATATGTGAACGTGAAGAATTCCATACGAAATACATTCCTCTATAGTTTTGCTAGTTCAACCTTGAATAATAACACAAAATAATTTGAAGAGCAGTATTAAGAATTTTATAATTAACGCAGAGCTTGATGTATAGATATGATTCATTGTAGTTTTGAAGCTTTTCTAACAGTGATGGTTTATGATTTAATTATATGTTTGTAGAAATGTTTTGTAGTCAAGACCATAAGCCAATGGACAGATGTGTGGTATTGGAAGCTCTACGTAATGGCTCTAACCAATTTTACGTATTATAATTAAATTAAATTAAATTAGTAACTATTTTATGTATTAGTTAGGCTAGTTTATTATTACAATTAAGTGCTCTTGTTAGTTTTTTATTGTAATTATTTTTTTTTCTACTGCAGCTGATATGTATAGAATTAATTTTAAAAAGTAGATTTTATCACTACGGAATAGCTTTCAGCTTCAAGATGTGGACATTTTAGTACAATCAAGAAAAGTTAAAAAGTTGTATTCTAGGTAAAAATAATTCTTAGGCATGTCTCTTGTGCTTGCTGTGAAATCCTTCTTAATAAATTTAAATAGTTACGCATGCAACCTATTAACTTAGTGTAAGATGTTTCTTTTAAGAATTTAAGATTACATTCTGAAGTTCTTTGTGAAATTTCTTGACAGTGTTTTGCTGTATTTGCATTTAAAAGCTATTTTTGTGTGTGTATTGAAAGGTTGTATATTTGCATGTGCATGCTTATGAATGTGTGCACAAATTGAAATTAAGGGGGTTCAAGATTGACTAAGGCATAAAAATTATGAGATAATGATGGCAACAGTATATTTTGTTGTAAATTAATGGGTCAAGCATAAATTGAAGTTGAATGTTGAGCATGTGACAGCCGACACAGCATTTGTCGCGAGCAAAAGGGTTGTGTCAACCGTACCCATGAATTGTGACTTCCTGGACAGTGTTTATTTGCTTCTTTCTGTAAAGTATGTTAAAGTTACAAAAAAAAAAATACAACTTCATAGACAGCAATAAAGAGTGTGTGTTGATGGTGCCAGCTATGATTGCATCCATCTTCACTCGTGGTCTGTAGCAGGGGTTCCCAAATGTTTTTGAAGGCTACTGTAGATAAATCAGTTTACCAACTCATTGACAACTGAGAACAAATACAGGACAGTTTGTGTGACAAACATGACTTTTTTTTGTCACACCTGTCCGGTAGATGGCAGACAATATGTATTGTATTTAAGTACATAGTGCTTTTTTAATTGTGCTACACCAACACTGCAGCAGTATTTTTTTCTTAGAAATTTTTTTTAAAAATATCATTATAATTTATTTTGAATTAAACCTCCAAAGCTTGAAATTTCCTAATATCAGAAGAAGTAAAAAATGTTTTATCACCAAATAGTAAAATAATTTATCTAACTATTTATTTATACAATATTATTATTATAGTGTCACATGTTTTCTTAAGTTATTTGTTGTGCACTGATTTGTGCTGTAAGCATAGAGCTGTCTGGTATTTATAGTGTTATTTCCGTGAAGTGACCCCAAAAGTCAATTTATGCACAGTTGAAATCCACTTAATGAAAATTTGATAGCAACTAAATAATGTATTTTCTTTTGGCTCTGGGGAATATTATTTTGCCACTTTCATACAGTTACATTTGAGATAGTTCTCTCACTGGTTTTCTTGCAGCTATGGACTGTTTACAGCCCTCATTCGTGTCACGTCTCTTGTTTCGGGAACATCTCGTTGGCAGAACAGGTTGGAACTTAAGCAAAATTGAGACTGGGAATTTAAATGAATAAAAAATTTGAAATGTTGCAGGAAGTCACAAAACTTTTAATTTCCATTAGCCTTTTATTAACTTGCATTTACGTTATTTTGATGCCTTGCACCAGTTAATAGTTGCACGTTCAATATAAATAGTTGGAGATTGTCCGCCCTAATCACGTGAATTACATATCTCTGAATAATTTCAGCTTTTAAAAATTTGCACATTTTCTGCGAATAATAGATTTATTTCTTATAAAGTTTAATTGTTTAATTTTCCTTAATGTACGTAAAAATTACACTTATAAAGATATTCCTTAAAAAAAATATTATTGAAAGGTTGTGAAAAAGTCGCGACGTTGGATCACGAGGTATTTGTACACAGCCTGTAGAACACTGTACATACCTCCATGTATGCAGTAGTTGTGATAGTGCTGATCTTGTCCACCCTGACGAATAAGCAAGTTGTCGTCTTCATGTGATGCTGCGGCTAGCTCAGGCAAGTAGTGTATCGCCTCTAATAAACTAACAAAGCTGGCATACAGGTCTGCTATCACTCACAAAGTATGTATTTTGTATCATAGTTACTGCCTAAAATATTGTGTTTGTATGCCTATTCATGTGTTCTCTTCCCATTTTGTAAATACATATGCATTCTACTAAGCCAATTGTGTGCCTGTTTTTGTAATAATATCTATTTGTAGTTTTTGGTGTAATATATGCCTTTTAAAATATTGTGGTAACTGTTAATTGCTGATGTATTGAGGTATTGACTGTGTACATAACTTATGTGAATAAAACATTTCATACGTACAGTATTGCAGAAAAAAATTATTTATATTATCTCTAGGTTAGGTAATTTTTTTTTTCTGTGGTTTATTCTTTGTGCCTGTTTTTGCCATGAATCTGGCAGCCCAAAGCAAGGAGTCCCAGATACACAGTAAATGTGTTATATTTTTAATACAAGCAACATTTATGCGCTCAATTATTCTAAAAGCCTGTATGTCCTTTGAGCCATTATGATAACAATTGTGAAATATTATAATCAGAGTGCAAAATTAAACATTTGTGAAGAAGGTAGCATAATTTATATCTGTAGCAGGAAACTAAAATGGTTTGCCCTTTTGAATGAACATCGGAAACAGACAGAATTACGGGAGAAAATTTTTAAGTAAATGTACTGAAACTAATGTTTGGGTGATCTCAGACTCAAAACCAATTGTGGTCTCATCAGCAAAGAACAAAGTGTAACAAAGAAAAGTCTCTCTCATGTACACACTACATACGTGTTAATTTTTTATTGTGGAGTAAGTAGGCTTTGCTAGATTTCATCAATTCTTTAATGCACCATAATCGTGTTAAAAATATTTTGCAGTCACCACAATAACTTTCATTTTCATTATATTTAAATTGCTTCTTTAAAATTAGGTAGTAAATATCTGACCATTCAAGGGAATTGGAAAACTTTTACCTTTTTTTCCTGTTCTTTTTTAGTCTATTGAGTCACTTGAACCACCCTCATGCAGTCAATAATTAAGAAAAAAAAATGTCATTGAGAAAGGCATTTGAACTTGTTAAGAGTAAAAAAATTGTTATAATTCAACTTTTAAATAGGTAATTATAGAAGATAAAATTTTCATAAGGAATTTTGTTTCCTAAAGTTACATAATTGATCAATGAAAACCTGACATTTTAAACAATTTTGATGGTAGTTGATTTTTGAGTAATGATGAGCTCATTTTGCCCAGACTTGCTATAAGTTAGTAATTTTTTTGTTGTGCCTTGAACTAAAATGCTTAATGTGACATCACAGTGACAGGATTGTGCTTGATGCAGGTGAATTTATATATCTAAATTTAAACTTTCCTTAGTTTTTTTTTATATAGAGCTGTAATTCCATAAAAGAATAATGTAAACACACATTAAAAGGTTTACTTACAACACAAACATTTGCTATTTTCGCAAAGCGTAAGCAGTTGAAACACAACTAACGAGTCAACAGAACCGCAGGATCCGAGGATGCTAAGTAGCGCTGCTAAACCCTGCAGAAAAACCTGCGTCATGATGCTAGTCTCTTGACATAAATAAGTTAGAAATATCTGGAATATTTGAAGATTATTTTATTGTAACAAAGTGTTGCCCAGTAAATATTTACATCATTAAAAAAAATTGGTATATTCAAGGGGGGGGGGGGGGGAGGAATTTACTAAATGATAGGAACTACCTATTTTACCCAGAAAATTAATGCAACTTAAATGGAGGAAATAATGATTCATAATGGTTTGAATGTGCAATTTTGTTTCTAGGAACGTCTTAAATCAATTGGGCTGCATTAGGATTTCGTTGTGATGTACCAGTACCACAGCTTTGGTTTGGATAAAAAATAATGTCTGTAGGTAATGATGTTTTTAGCAAAGAAAGATACAGTTAATATCCGAGCTAAAGTAATCAGCAGATACCAATGCATTTACCAACTATTGCATTTTGCAAATAATATAATTTCATTTGGAGCTATGCCTGAATGTGTGTGTTTTTTTTTTTTTAAAAAAAAGAATACCATGCCTTGCATGTCTGTAGGATTGCTTTCAGACTGGTAGTGCTTGATTCTGCTGCATGTTTAATACACTTTAGGCGCTTGCCATATCATTATTTAATGATTTGAAATTAGTAGTTACCTGTATGTACTTGATGTGCAAAATGATAGGTTTATTAAATGTAACACTAATGCTTGAAAATAAACACTGCAAGTTTGTTGTGTTGCATGCATAGATGGCTGCAGTTCAGCCAATGAAACTTAACTGCCCCTGCACTGTTGTTAAATTGTTTATTTTCGTACTCAACAGATTATGTTGACTATCGATGTACTTGCGTTTGAGCCAGAGCTAAGGTCAACATCTGCTCGCCACAAGGTATCCAGTTGACTGCAAAACTAATAAAAAAACCCAAAACGTACAACAATCCATTGAAGAGAGTGGCGGAGGTGTGATCGACCGCTGCAGTAACACTACTTGTGCTGCCGCTGGCCCGGGAAGGCATGCGGTTGGTTGGTCGATCCTCTCTCCTGTTGAGGCGGATGCATGACCTTGAACCTCCCCGGCCGCACGAGCAGCAGACAGCCGTGTGGGATGCACACACAGATACTCGAGGAGTTCAGTTGGAGTATGCGCCTGCTGAAGTGAGGCCGAACAAATAGAACTGTTGCAGCTTTGTTTTATCAATATGGTGGCCGTGTCTGCAGTTCACGAAAGTCCCGCGCGTGACGAACGAGTAAGGAAACTGGATTGTTCACGAGAGCCGTGAAAAAGTCCTGAAAGTCATGAAACTTTCATTTCCAGCAGTCTTTGCTAACTTGACGCTTCACTTCAGTTTATAATCACATGTGGATATTATCTCTGAAAATGTTTTAGCTTACTTACCTAAAAATCAGTACATTCCTGTGAATCGTTGACAGTTTTGTATTGCATTTGCTCGTGTTTAGTTTTCGTTATATATATATCTAAATTTAAAAACCACTCTTTAATAAAAAAATCTTATAGGATAATTTTGTTAAAATGTTTTGAAAAGGTTCACTGGGTATTTGTAGACACACTGTGTTATCCTTGGTGCTTTCTTATGTGCAAAAACAAGAAAACAGACGTTTTCAGTATCGCACTTGGCTTCATTCCCCCCTCCAGCCTGTCTACTCTTGTTTTATTCAAACAAACGAGGGCCCACACCCCAGACATTCGCTGGGCAGTAACCAATAATCCTGGAAAAAAGCTAACTTTAAAATTACCCAGAATCAAACCTAAAACCACCCTAATCTGCATTGCCAGGCTCAGTAAACCAAAATTGAACTTTCACTGTAAAAAGCAGAGCTTAAATGCAAGTTACGAATGGCAGAGGAGGTACCTTTTCGAGGCTTAACCTTTACCTTCTCGAAGTAGCGGCGGAAGTGTAGTCCAGTACACCATGTCGCTACTCGTAGCAGTAAGAGTCTTAACAGTTGACCGTTCCTTCACTTCGCGTGGATCCGCAAATTCACGGAGCAGCTTTTTTCTCCCAGCGGTCGTCCCATGCAACATTGTAAACTTACGTGACTAAAAAAATTAAATAAAAAAAAGGCCTGTGAGCTTAAATAAAAGATACAAACAATTGAACAAAAGATTAAATTACTATAATAATTCAAGCAAATGAACTATAGAAACAAAGTTGATTTAAATTATGGACAAAATGTACCAACTTAAATCAAGCTAGTTAATACAATGAGGAACAAATAAAAAATAGTGGCCCATTGGGCCAAAAACCTCTTTTGTAATTTGGAATTACACTCCCTGGTTTACGCTGTATGCTGATGTGTCGGAACTAGACTGCTAATGGGCAGGGGAAGGGAACAGACATGCAATGTGGATTCAAAAGATTTTATGTCATGGCTATTTTTTTATTTTCTATTATTGTAAAAGTCAACATTCATTTATTTTTCTTTAAACTGGGTTGAATTAATATAGAAACCCAGAAAAAAAACCAAGCAATTAAAAAATTGTCTGGGAATACTGGTAACAGTTACAAAGATTGTTAAAAATTTTGTAAATATTCAGTCATATTTACAATATCTTATGTATCATTGTCAACACAGTTTATTTATTTTATTTTATTTCATGAAAGTCTGTAATCTTTGTAGCATATGTGTTGTGATACCATGTAAGCAACCTAGTTTCGTAGTTTTTAATGCCAGATATTTGCAGCATTGTTTTAAATTAAATTGTCTTCATTTTCATATATTTTTCTCATCAAATATTATTTTCAGTCATTGCAGAATGAAACGATTTTTTCATAGTTAAATTTTGTCATCTATAAGACTTTCAAGCGAGAATAGTTTCTTATAATATCAATTTAATCTTGGAATTTCACAATAATTGAACACTGGATGTTAATATCAGTGCCATTCTGCACTGTATTTTTTTAAACACAAATTAACTTTGTCTCTCTGGTAAAGGAAAAAAAACTTATTATGTACATTAATTTTTTTTATAAATGTTTACACTTTATATTTTTAGAACAAACACAATCTTGACTGTCCTTTCGAAATGGAGGTGGCACACAAACCAAAAAACATTCATTTGTTCTCTGCGTTACGTGCATATACACTGAGAATTGCCAGCACTTGTGTCCACAATTATTCTGCAAAGGCGTTGCATCGGAAGCCGAGACGCATTTCGCGACGCCGTCTCCTGCTGCCCCGTGCGCTGGACGTTGTGGTGTTAACCTTGGGTGTTGGATCATGTGAAGTAACCTTGATAGCTTGGTGAGCTCGAGAAAGGTAGCCCTGGGTTTGAATGTACATTATGGAAAAACATCTACAAGATTGTTGCAAAGAATGATTCAAGTCCTTGGGGACGCGGACTATGTTGTTGATCGAAGACGACTGTGGCGAGGCGAGTGTTCACGGTTACATGAGAGACAAAGCAATTTATTTAAGAAATCATTCATATTGTGGAATCCACATGTGATTTAACAGCAGTCAACACATTTCTTATAATCACACGAGTGTTAATGCAGCAGTTACCAATTACAAAGCTACTGTGAAGGGAAATATAGCTGATTACCTGTCACTTTGAACAGTTTCGGCAGATACTGTTTCTGAAAATACGCGCATAGTACTTCATAGATACATAATAATTATATGGCACTGCAGACAGTACACACACCTTGTGGAGTTCAACTTGCTGTTAGCCAATCACCGTTGTACCCATCACGACGAGCTGATATAACCTGATGTGGCTTAACGAAGTGTAGGACGAAGAAGTGCTAAAAAAAAAATTAAGGTTATACTTTATGAAAGTTCACACCCTGGTGAAAGAATCTTATCATCTTTGATTCCAATATCATTTAATCCGGAGTAGTACAGTTTCAGTGGGACCGATGAAATAGTTTATCATGAAATGGAAACTGACCCATCACGAGAGAATGTCAACTCTCGTTCGTGCTGGATATTCGCGAGTGGTGATGGATGTTTTGTCGAGGCTGCGTGTACGGTTTGGCGGTTGTGTTGCGAGGCAGGTCGGGGTGGAAGCTCTCTGTGTGTGTGTGTGCTGCACGGACTGCCCAGTAGCGCTGCTCGCTGCCGGAGGAGGCTGCAGCGACTGCTGCATGGAGCTCTGTCCCCCCTCCCCCTTCCCCGCTGGTGCGCACTGCTGCCTGTTTTGTCTCCTTGCCTGGCGGGCGTGAACTTCAGTTAGCAGACGTCCGTATTTATGCCTTCCGGAAAGTGTAGTGGCCACTGATGGTGGTTTTTTGGTTATATTCAAAACTAGCTAATGCCTAATGCCTCAATCAATCAATTTTTTTTTTTATTATTTGTTTGAAATAGGTACACATATACAAAGCATCTCTCTTTGTAGTTCTTTATCTCTCTATGCATATCTATATCTCTATATACACACACATATATCTCAATATATATACACACACACACATCTACCTCCATATCTCTCTATATCTTTGTATGTCACACTATAACGATGTAGGTTTAAAAATCTATGTTTATTTTTACTTATCTATATTTTTATCTATCTTTTTAAGATAATAAAACCAATTTCAGTGTCTCCAGTTCTTGGAGTTCTCATCGAGTTGGGAACAAGTCTTATGCTTTCTCGTCTTTGTGGGCCTCAAAATAAGCAGTTTGAGAGAAGATGGCTGCATTTAATATTCATACCTAATCAAACTTATGACATTTTTGACTACTGTGCCAAAAATGTTTGATTTTCCAAAGAAGAAAGCAAAGCACAAATATACACATTGAGTGAAATGACCATTTCATGTCTTTTAGAGCTTGCCTTACAATATTGCATATCATCACTATTGTGGTTTAGCCGATAAAATTTTTTTTACATTATGTTTGTACTTTGTTAATCCCAAATGAGGTATGTTGGTCCAGATTCTCCGAACTGTTGTGTGTGCGATGAGTTTTGGTATCTGGTTAAGTATGCCCAGCCGTGTGTTGGTAACTTGATCGCAAATGTCGAGACTGCAGTGCCTGTTGCGTCACAACCTGTTGCATGGAAAATGCGAAGTGGATGTTTTGATGTTGTTGTAATTTATTAATTTTTAGTAGAACGTTTAGCAAACGGCACATGCTACTTGAACATTGTAGGCATTATAAAAATGTAATTGATGCTTAATCCACGTAGGGTGTTGGTTCGACTCGTGAGAAGGGACGAGTAGGCTTGGAGGAGGCAGTGGGGTTGGCAGCAGTGCTCACCTGCGCTGGTTTCACGCCCCGTGCTCGCACGTCGGTTGTTGCACTTGCTTGGTGTTTGTTTTGCGCACGGCCGCGTGTATAGCAGTGGAAGAGAAAGCATCAACGGGGCGGAGAAAGGTGAAAACCAAGAAAATCACCTTTCCCGTTGACGGGCAGCTGCAGAGAGAGCGTGAGTAGCCGGGACAGCTTATTGCATTTCCTAGTTACCGTAGTCGCAGTTCAGTTACGTACAGTTTGAATTACAGACTAACTGATTGCCATTCTTAATTGTGTTGTGAGAACCTATAACTGTGCTATCACATGTGAAAGAAGTAAATATTAATTAATCACCTCAAGGCCTTCCAAGTCACCAAATTTCTTTCGTGGTAATGTTTTTTTGTTACGTCTTGATAGTTAAACACGGTTTATTACATGGAACTTAGGTGAACCCACTACATAAAAAATAATTTTAAATCTTGACATTTAAGCACTATCCTTACACTCAGCAAACCTGAGCATGCTTGTAGCAGTCCTCACCATTCAGAATTGTAAACAAACGTCTCCTGTCCTATTGCAAACTTCCACGTGTGTGTTTAAGGATGAAACTACACATTATCACCCTGGTAATCAGATTATAGTCATAGATGGCTCAAGAGACATAATCTGTCCATCCTAGATTATGTTATGTTTGTGTTGGTTAATTTTAGATTTGTTATGGAAATTCACGTAGTTGTAGAAACTCTTCACGTGGTTTTAGTGAGTTCTCGTAACAGGTAGTACTCAAATGCCATGTTTACTTCGATGACAACCCCATATCTCACATACGGTGTTTATCTCTCTTATGATGACGCTACAGTGGATGGTCATGGGAGATAGCCGGTGCGTGGAATGTCAATCACTGACGTGCAATTTGTGTTTAGACCCGTCTGCCCGGGGCTTGAAACTGTTTTGCCGAGTGTGTGAAATACCGTGGAGTCAGCGGTAATGCAAGTAAGCAAGAGTCAAGGAAGATTTTGTCATAGAGTAACATTATATTAAATGTTTAAAGTATATTTAATTTGTTTTTATCAGTATTCAGTATGTATATATATAATTTATTGTTAAAAATTTTGATTGTTGTTGCAAGGTTTCGTTGTATGTACATATTTTCTGTAAAAAATACTTCATGGTTTACATACTTGCAGAATGTGTTCCCACAAAAGGAGTAAAGTCCTCATTTGACTGAGGAATGCAATTTTCGAGGTGTAAACATCAGAAACAATAATTTAAAATCTGTGGTACTGGTCTTACCAGCAAAGTGATTTCCATGAAACGAGGATAGACAAATGCTCAAAGTACGACAGTCGTATGCTGCGTGCTGTATTGAAACACATACGTGCATGGTAGAGCGAACAACAGGCTGTCTACAGGTTTCAAAGATAATGTAAAAGTCGTGAAATAAACAGTAACGGTGCTAGAAACTTCAATTTCCAGCATTCTTTTGCTAACTTGCAATTTATTTTTTTTAACGCCTCAGTTCAGTTCATTTTCGCAAAAAAAAATAAATAAACAGTTGGAGAATATCCATTTAAATCATGTGGAAATTATATCTGAAAAGATATTAGCTTCTGACATAACAAAAAGTGACTCGATGCTGCGAAGATTGTGTTTATTTTGGGGTTTGCGTATTATGTATTGTAAAAAATGTTGTAAGGTTCTAAAGAGTTTTGAAACTGACTCGCCGAGTATTTGCAGACATCGTGATCAAGTCTCGCCCGTTCTGGTTGTGTGCCCCACTGCCACAAACCGTCAGCAGGTAGGGCCGTCAACTGGGTGTCACCGCCACAGCAGTCGACCCAGTAGGTGTTTGCTCAGCACAAACTAACTGTCTTCTCATGCACTTTGGCTTTGCTTGCGGTTCACTCACCCTGCTTGCTCTTGTGTCTGTCGCGCATCTGCATGTTCGTCCCTCTGTGTCCTTCGCTTTGATGGGAGCAACGTTTTTATCTTCCAAGTTTTGTTACTATAGTGGTTCATTAATGCTGTGTGCATTTAAATTAAAGTTTCCCATTGCTTGAAGCTCTGTCTCACATGCTGAATTAATTATTTAACTTTCTCTTCCCACTGAAGTGATTTTCCTGTAGTTCTCTTGTGATTTTTGTGATGTCACGTATTTTCTCACCAGATATTTTTTTTCTAAACATTTTTTTTGAGCTATTAAAAAGGTCACACATGTAATTATAATTTTGAACACTGCCATGATTTTTTTCCCTCAATTAGATAATTTTCGTTAAATATCTGTGTGAAGCAATTCGAGACAAAACATAAAATGCAAGAGAACCATCCTGATAAGATTACAGGAGTAACACTCAAGTAATAGAAATGACAAGAGAAAAGGAATAACCAACATGTGTGTGAGATCGAGCTTTAATTGAGTTGACAAAGATTATGTTTGGCAGGACGACAATAAATTAACGAAAAAACACACAGGGACCAAACAAATTCGAAACAGACCTTGGAATCAAACGGAGACACCTTTATCAGTCAAAAAGGATACCAAAGAAATGGCAGAAACAAATGCAAAAAAAGTTGTATTAAAACATGTTGAACTTGTGTTTATTTCTGTCGTTTGTTCGTTGGCTTATTTAACTGCTAGAGTTGGTGTCGTTTCCAAATATTTTTTTTGGTGTCTTGGTGTGGGTTTCCCAGTGGTTTGCTTGGTCCTGTCGTGCGTTGTTGTCGACTGGCGCCAGGCGGTGGATGGAGCGGGTGAGGGCCAGTTCCAGGGGTGGTGGCGGGCACCCCGGTCCCGAGCGGGGTCCCCCAGACGGGCGGCGGGGAAGGCGTGGCCCGGCCGGTGTACCCCCGCACCCAGTACTCCGTGTCGCGGGCCCACGTCACCCTCGACCAGGCCGGTGAGAGTCCTCACTTCAGTACATCGCTATTACCCAATAGTAGTGTGTTCGGTTTGTTTCCGACTTACACCCTAGTTCGGTACGCTCAGTTTTAATGGGATTAAAAAAAAAGTACTCTACTCTTATAATAAACAGCACCCATTAGTTATAGAAAGTAATATTTCTAAAAATTAATACATTTGTTTACATATTAAAGTTTATCCTGGTAATAAAGTTAAAAAAAAAAGAGCAATGTTTTGTTACATAGTTCATCCTAGGCTTTGTTTTCCTGAGCAATCTCGATTCGAGTACATAGAAAAAATTGCATGTAAAAAAAATTAAATTACAAAGTCGATTCAATATATTGTTGATACCTACGAGGTCAATATTCTGTCATTAATTTGTTGTCCCCGGGTAGGGGAAACAAGGGATTCAGAGCGACGCAAGAAAACTGTTGTGAGAGTAGCAAGTTTCATTAACATGGAATAACGCAAGAGAACAATAAACATGTTGATACGACGCACTCAAGTTGTCTTCGAATATTATCATTTGTTCTTGCACTTGCCCCGCTTGAGTATGCCAGCCGGCTGCCAACACAAAAATTAACAACACATATATCAACAATTAACCTGATGCAAAAATGGCAGTGTGTTTAATTATTACCAAGACTCTGAAACCTTTTTTGAAGTTTTGAAGCTCACTTTACTCTAAGAAACGATCGGGAGCAGGGCCTGATTAACCCTTAGGCTAAGGCAAGGGGCGCGCTGAAATTTTGTCTTCGCATGCACTATTGCATCTACCCAACATATTTCAACTAGACCGAGACAAAACACTAAAACTAATTGCGCTGTGAACTTACAAGCTTGGGACTACCTGATTTTAACTTTTATAGGTAGTATGTGTTTGATTATTACCATAATACGCAGGAATCAGAATATATTGTATCAGTCCACATACTTGTTAAGTTCTTTATTAAAACACATTTCACATAACCCTCGTCACATACAATTTATCAGAAGACCCCCCCCCCCTTCTCTCCCAAAAAAAAATGTAAGTACCAACAGTACAACACAAATTCATTGTTCCCAACACCTGTTTAATAAACTTCTTACAAAATAAAATCAACATGGCAACACATTCTAACAGTATGAACCATGTTAAAATGTTCACACTAGTAAACAAAGTCAAACTAATATAGTACTACTATTTAGGCCGACCGTAACAACACACCTGGCGGGGGCGCGTCCTCATATTTAGCCCAGGGCCGTCAGAACTCTTCATCAGTGGCTGATAGCGAGTCACGATGTAAGACCGGGGTGTGTAGCTTGGAGGGTGTGCCGCCGTGTTGCAGCCCAGACGCTGGACGCGACGCAGGGGGGCTACGACACGGGGCCCAGCCTGCCCGGGGCGCCGGGGCCCCCCCCGGAGGGCAAGCGCCTGGGACACCCCCTCAAGAGCTTCAGCGTGCCTGCGCCCCCGCCCCAGTCCGCCCCCGGCACCCCGCAGCCCAAACACGTAGGTAAGAGTCCGGGTACGGTGCCAGCTTCAAGTTGTGATCTACCTGCGTTGTTCCTTATTGTTGTTACTAACGTACTCTATTTAACTAATTTTACTTTATGTCTTTGAATCCAGGACACCCAGTCTGTCAGACATACATGAATTATTCCTTCCATCCTATTTTATAGAATTATATCATTTTGTACTAAATTTCTTAAATCTGCAAGTGGTCAGTTTAAAGGGATAAAGATCGTCCTTGAAAATGCCAAGTTTATTATGTGAAGTAAGTCGGTTGCTTTGCATCTTGAGATCTACTGATTGGTTCAAAGCATTTGTATTTTTATTTCCATTCTTGGATTGTAATGTTCTAGAAAAATTATAATATTAATAAATATAATTTGTTAATTGCCGATTCCATCACAATTAATAATAAAACACACAATTTAAATAATTTTTTTTTTGAAGTAATAAATAAGTTAGTAGCTTAGTACATAAATACAGTGTTTATCGCATAATCATCGCACATTTTATACTAAAATCAAGTTTGAAAAGTAGGGGTGCAACGATTATGCAGAAAAATTTTTTTTTGTTAGGTAAAGTTATTCATAAAAACAAAACCCGTTCATGAAAAGTACGTTTATGTAAAAAAAAAGATGGAGTATACAAGAGCATGACAAAAAATTTATATTAATAATTCATGCAACAAAATCCTTCAACTTTAAATAGAAAAACATAATCTATGACTCAAACTCAAGCCACTTGAATATGTGACGTGAACTAACGCGTAACTGTCGTACACACTTACCATGGTAGAGTGCGGGCCATCAAATGTAGTTAACTCGGCACTCAACAAATGAATCAGTGGGATATCGATATTCGACTACGTGCGCGCGCTCTATACGGGAAGCAACATAACCAAACATGAATGATGCCAACTAGAGCTGGCTACATTTTTATAAGCGGTATACAGCGGCGACGCAGACGAATAGATAAAGGTTATAACGTTTAAAAACATCTTTAAAAGAAAATGTACACTTCAGAGAACTTCGTATTTCCCTTAATTAAATAAGTAAGCTGTAATGTCCGAATAAATATTAGATTTATACTTTAAAATACATTTTTTTAATTCAGAAAAGATACCTACACATAGCGCTCGGAATCTAATTGTGGGACAAAGAATATCATGCAAAGTTTATGCGAGAGTTTTTTATTTACATGTTTTGACGCCCTAAAATATGGGGGCGACGATTATGCGCGTGCGACCATTATGCAATAAAACAGGGTAGCATAAGTAAAGTATGTAGTTGAACAGAAATTAAAGGGAAATAAGATAAGTAGAATAAGTAACAAAAAAAATTGTAATCAATGCTATATCTCTGAAACATTTTAATTTTTGAAATATGGGTAGGACATTTCAGATAAAGTCATTTCAGTGTTTAGTTTGCATGATTAATTGCTCACGAGTGCTTACACTTTATCGGAAACTTTTGTAACTGTTCAAATTGTCCGTGGTTATTTCAGGACAGTTCACAGATCAGATAAGAGGCAGAGGTCACTAAGCAGATATTGTGATTGCTTAGTGTTTTTCAATTGCCACCTCTACCAATGATCACTGAATTTACTTTCTGTCAACATTTAACATTTGGTTGCATTATCTAGTGAAAGTATTCTTTAATCAAATTTTTTCTGCAACCACAGCAATATAAAAAATGATTTTTTTTTAAATATTTAGCTTCTTGTCACTTGTTAGGCAGATTTTGAAGTAAGTTTTTCCACCAACCTACATTGAACCAAACTACGTACTGGGTAGTGGTGCTCCGATCACTTGGAGCAGACTCCAAGGGTTCCCTAGCCCGATGCGGGGTCAATGTTGTGAGCGACACAGCTCCGGTACTAGCCTGGACAGCTAGCAGAGCTTGGATAGGCCTCCACCGGACCACGGGTTCACTGGGTCCCAGTGTGATGTAGGCGCCAGCAGTGCTGATAACGTCTAAGAGCTCAGGATGCAGCCACTTGTCTGGTCAGCTGAGTGAGGCAGGGGGTGATGGTGGTGTCTACGCTGGGATGGGTAGCCTCAGCCTCTGGACATAGCCGGATCTCTAACACCTCTCCTGTCTCGCGTATACGGCCTATCCCCGTATCCATGCCCGTGGGGGCCCCAGGCCGGCAGGTCCCAACTGCTAAGAGGGCTGGCAAGGGGGAGCAATCCCTTAGACATTCGTGTCCCTACAAAGTGCAAATAACCAGCTAGTTGCCACGTACTGCTTAGCATACGTGCATCTCGGTGCTGACTGCTCTAGTAGCTGGCTCAGGGCTGTCCACTTTCCCAGAGAGACAGCATGTGCGTCAGAGGTGGAAACTTCACAGATGGAGGAGTACAAAATTTGTAGAGTACTCAAATATTTTAAACACATGTACAAGCGTACACTTGTGCGAGTGTATGAGAATGTATGGAAATATGCAAGTGTGTCCAATGTGCAAGTGTACAAGTGCACAAGTAATCACAGTGAAAGTATGCAAGTGTGTTATATTGCAAACATGCCATAAATGCTGCGGCTTGCTGTGTTTTCGACAAGTAATTTGATTGCTAAAATTGTTTCGCACTTGCGATCATATCGTCCCCTCCACTGACTCTTACACACTGTCAGGAAGTTTCATTTCAGAAACAATGAGCTCTGCTCATATGGTTATAGAAGCAGTACCACCAATCCACCTTTCTACTAGAAGCTACAATGCTGTAGTCAGGCTTTGTTTAGTAGGAAATATATACCTATTTTTTTATTTCTTTGAAATTTTAGTAATCATTGAACTTGCCTGTTCCAATACTTGTGTTCATTGTAAAATTATTTTTCTTTTTTAGTATATCCTAATTTTTTTGTTTTATAATTAATGTATCTATTAGCCGGTTCTAGTTTTGTCTTTGTTTTGAATTGTATTGTTCTTTGTGTTTGTGTTGTGTGCTGTAGTCCCCGCGGGTATGGAGTGCCCGCCAGTCGTCTGCTGGTGGTGCCTGTCTGCTTGCATGCCTGTAGGGACTGTACCTGCTTGTACGTTGTGCCCACCTGTAAATGTTCCCAAACTGTTGGTGGGCGTGTTGCAACAATATGCAATGTGTCGGAGAAGGAACCCGAGGTGGGTTGTGCCGAGGGAAGCGGCCAGCTGAGAGTCACGTGGTGTTCGCAGTGCGGCCGCAAGGCTCGGCGAGCCCGTACAAGAAGGTCGGAGGGCAGCCAGCGACCCCCGCCTCGGGCAAGGGCCGCGTCACCAGCTCTGCCGCCACCAGCACCGACGACAGCCGTCTGCAGGTGCGTGACCACGCATCGAGGCTCACACGCAACCGTCAAGCGAATATAAATAATAATATCCGAGTTACTAATGTCTAGTTCCCCTGGTAGGAATTAAGTTAGTTAACCTTTGTTCTATAAGTTTTTCCAGAAAAAAAGTGACCAAACAAAAATTATTTACCGGTTGGAAGAACAACTACGCTTTTTATCCCGTAGTAAATACTGCATTTCCTTGTATCAATTTGTCATCACTCCGCACCCGTATCCTAAACTTTAATTTTTTTACTGTGGAGTGTCGCGCATGTCTTTCCTGCCGTCTGCGAGCGCGGGAGGCAGCACATTCCCGTATTTCCTGCCACGCAGACCACGCTTACTCTTTCCCCATGCTCTTTGTTTCGTGTGTAGTTCTAGCTGGCAGTTCAGTGACAGGTGTCACCAGGAATATAGTTTTTCCTGCAAACATCACATTCCCGTACTTCCTGCCACGCAGACAACACTTACTCTTCCCCCATGCTCTTTGTTTCGCGTGTAGTTCTAGCTGGCAGTTCAGTGACAGGTGTCACCAGGAACATAGTTTTTCCTGCAAACATCACATTCCCGTACTTTCTGCCACGCAGACAACACTTACTCTTTCACCATGCTCTTTGTTTCGTGTGTAGTTCTAGCTGGCAGTTCAGTGACAGGTGTCACCAGGGACATGGTTATTCCTGCAAACAGCACATTCCCATTCTTCCTGCCACGCAGACAACGCTTAATCTTTCCCCATGCTCTTTGTTTCCGCGTGTAGTTCTAGCTGGCAGTTCAGTGACAGGTGTCACCAGGAACATGGTTATTCCTGCAAACAGCACATTCCCGTTCTTCCTGCCACGCAGACAACGCTTAATCTTTCCCCACGCTCTTTGTTTCCGCGTGTAGTTCTAGCTGGCAGTTCAGTGACAGGTGTCACCAGGAACATGGTTATTCCTGCAAACAGCACATTCCCGTTCTTCCTGCCACGCAGACAACGCTTAATCTTTCCCCATGCTCTTTGTTTCCGCGTGTAGTTATAGCTGGCCGTTCAGTGACAGGTGTCACCAGGAACATGGTTATTCCTGCAAACAGCACATTCGCGTACTTCCTGCCACGCAGACAATGCTTACTCTTTCCCCATGCTTTTTGTTTCGTGTGTAGGTCTAGCTGGCATATTAGTGACAGGTTGTAACGGTTCGTTACATACAAAAATAAACAGATGTTCCGCCAATTTTAGTTTTTGTTTTATTTTTTCACAATAGAATGCACAGACGAATCCAAACACTTTCAATAATTCGCTCATTCAGTCCAGTCGTACATTTGCCTGACGAGAATGCTCGGAGCTCGGGCGATGAAGATTAACAAAAAATATAACTTCGCTTAAATCCTCCAGTATACAAAATCTGTAATTATACAAAAATAAGTATGGCCTCAAATACGGCCGCACCGGGTGAAAATCCGCGAGCCGCTGAAACGCGGCCTCGCCTGGCAGCGATCGCCCGTTGACTACTGATGAACTCATGAGGTCATGACACGTCTCCTCCACGCAGGGAGTAGAAGTCACATGACCTCACCGACCAATCACACGCACGCTTCATTCTCACTTACAGATATAAGCCAATAGGAACACAGAACAAATATTGAAAACAGTTTTCTCTCCATAGAGCCAGGGACATTACATTCCCTTTCTCTCTCCCACACCGTGAGATAGCAGTTATCACACATTTCCCACGACCAGTGGGGAATCCCAGCTTTTATCTCTGTTGGCGGGGAAACACTGTTCCTTTCTCATTCACACTTACAGGCCTCTCATGCCTCTCTTTTTAACCATCACATCAGACACAGTCCCTTGTTCTAGAATTATGCAACACGGTAATTAAAATTATGAACAGCAATCATAATACAAATTACTTTACAAAATTAAACTTATTTAGAAAAAACCTGAAAAAGTAGGCCAAAACAGATAAAAATCTAGTAGAACGGCTCATTTGTGAATAATAACATAAAAATAGTAATGATTAAAAATGTCTAATAAAATACAAAATACCTTCTTAAAACACATAGCAAGTGAAAAATATCAACCCTAAAATATATAATAAACGGTAAAATATCATTAGAAAGACTTTTTAAGAAATATTTACATGCATAAAAAAAGTTTAAAAAGAATAATATTCAGCTAGGAGGGCAGGGGTCTTGCAACATTACATTGTGTCACCAGGAACATGGTTATTCCTGCAAACAGCACATTCCCGTACTTCCTGCCACGCAGACAACGCTTACTCTTCCCCCATGCTCTTTGTATCGCGTGTAGTTCTAGCTGGCAGTTCAGTGACAGGTGTCACCAGGAACATGGTTATTCCTGCAAACAGCACATTCCCGTACTTCCTTACCACAGACAACGCTTACTATTGTCCCATGCTCTTTGTTTCACATGTAGGTCTAGCTGGCATATTAGTGACAGGTGTCACCAGGAACATGGTTATTCCTGCAAACAGCACATTCCCGTACTTCCTGCCACGCAGACAACGCTTACTCTTTCCCCATGCTCTTTGTTTCGCATGTAGGTCTAGCTGGCATATTAGTGACAGGTGTCACCAGGAACATGGTTATTCCTGCAAACAGCACATTCCCGTACTTCCTGCCACACTGACAACGCTTACTCTTTCCCCATGCTCTTTGTTTCGCATGTAGGTCTAGCTGGCATATTAGTGACAGGTGTCACCAGGAACATGGTTATTCCTGCAAACAGCACATTCCCGTACTTCCTGCCACGCAGACAACGCTTACTATTGTCCCATGCTCTTTGTTTCACGTGTAGGTCTAGCTGGCATATTAGTGACAGGTGTCACCAGGCACATGGTTATTCCTGCAAACAGCACATTCCCGTACTTCCTGCCACGCAGACAACGCTTACTCTTCCCCCATGCTCTTTGTTTCACGTGTAGTTCTAGCTGGCAGTTCAGTGACAGGTGTCACCAGGAACATGGTTATTCTTGCAAACAGCACATTCCCGTACTTCCTGCAATGCAGACAACGCTTACACTTTCCCCATGCTCTTTGTTTCGCATGTAGGTCTAGCTGGCATATTAGTGACAGGTGTCACCAGGAATATGGTTATTCCTGCAAACAGCACATTCCCGTACTTCCTGCCACACTGACAACGCTTACTCTTCCCCCATGCTCTTTGTTTCGCATGTAGGTCTAGCTGGCATATTAGTGACAGGTGTCATCAGGAACATGGTTATTCCTGCAAACAGCACATTCCCGTACTTCCTGCCACACTGACAAAGCTTACTCTTCCCCCATGCTCTTTGTTTCGCATGTAGGTCTAGCTGGCATATTAGTGACAGGTGTCACCAGGAACATGGTTATTCCTGCAAACAGCACATTCCTGTATTTCCTGCCACACTGACAACGCTTACTCTTCCCCCATGCTCCTTGTTTTTACATGTAGGTCTAGCTGGCATATTAGTGACAGGTGTCACCAGGAACATGGTTATTCCTGCAAAAAGCACATTCCCGCACTTCCTGCCACGCAGACAACGCTTACTCTTTCCCCATGCTCTTTGTTTCGCATGTAGGTCTAGCTGGCATATTAGTGACGTGTCACCAGGAACATGGTTATTCTTGCAAACAGCACATTCCTCTACTTCCTGCCACGCAGACAACGCTTACTCTTTCCCCATGCTCTTTGTTTCGCATGTAGGTCTAGCTGGCATATTAGTGACAGGTGTCACCAGGAACATGGTTATTCCTGCAAACAGCACATTCCCGTACTTCCTGCCACGCAGACAACGGTTACTATTCCCCCATGCTCTTTGTTTCACGTGTAGTTCTAGCTGGCAGTTCAGTGACAGGTGTCACCAGGAACATGGTTATTCTTGCAAACAGCACATTCCCGTACTTCCTGCCACGCAGACAACGCTTACACTTTCCCCATGCTCTTTGTTTCGCATGTAGGTCTAGCTGGCATATAAGTGACAGGTGTCACCAGGAACATGGTTATTCCTGCAAACAGCACATTCCCGTACTTCCTGCCACACTGACAACGCTTACTCTTCCCCCATGCTCTTTGTTTCGCATGTAGGTCTAGCTGGCATATTAGTGACAGGTGTCACCAGGAACATGGTTATTCCTGCAAACAGCACATTCCCGTACTTCCTGCCACGCAGACAACGCTTACACTTTCCCCATGCTCTTTGTTTCGCATGTAGGTCTAGCTGGCATATTAGTGACAGGTGTCACCAGGAACATGGTTATTCTTGCAAACAGCACATTCCCGTACTTCCTGCCACGCAGACAACGCTTACACTTTCCCCATGCTCTTTGTTTCGCATGTAGGTCTAGCTGGCATATTAGTGACAGGTGTCACCAGGAACATGGTTATTCCTGCAAACAGCACATTCCCGTACTTCCTGCCACGCAGACAACGCTTACTCTTTCCCCATGCTCTTTGTTTCGCATGTAGGTCTAGCTGGCATATTAGTGACAGGTGTCACCAGGAACATGGTTATTCTTGCAAACAGCACATTCCCGTACTTCCTGCCACGCAGACAACGCTTACTCTTTCCCCATGCTCTTTGTTTCATGTAGGTCTAGCTGGCATATTAGTGACAGGTGTCACCAGGAACATGGTTATTCCTGCAAACAGCACATTCCCGTACTTCCTGCCACGCAGACAACGCTTACACTTTCCCCATGCTCTTTGTTTCGCATGTAGGTCTAGCTGGCATATTAGTGACAGGTGTCACCAGGAACATGGTTATTCCTGCAAACTGCACATTCTCGTACTTCCAACCACGCAGACAACGCTTACTCTTTCCCCATGCTCTTTGTTTCGCATGTAGGTCTAGCTGGCATATTAGTGACAGGTGTCACCAGGAACATGGTTATTCTTGCAAACAGCACATTCCCGTACTTCCTGCCACGCAGAAAACGCTTACTCTTTCCTAATGCTCTTTGTTTCATGTAGGTCTAGCTGGCATATTAGTGACAGGTGTCACCAGGAACATGGTTATTCCTGCAAACAGCACATTCCCGCACTTCCTGCCACGCAGACAACGCTTACTCTTTCCCCATGCTCTTTGTTTCGCATGTAGGTCTAGCTGGCATATTAGTGACAGGTGTCACCAGGAACATGGTTATTCCTGCAAACAGCACATTCCCGTACTTCCTCTCACACTGACAACGTTTACTCTTCCCCCATGCTCTTTGTTTCGCATGTAGGTCTAGCTGGCATATTAGTGACAGGTGTCACCAGGAACATGGTTATTCCTGCAAACAGCACATTCCCGTACTTCCTGCCACGCAGACAACGCTTACACTTTCCCCATGCTCTTTGTTTCGCATGTAGGTCTAGCTGGCATATTAGTGACAGGTGTCACCAGGAACATGGTTATTCTTGCAAACAGCACATTCCCGTACTTCCTGCCACGCAGAAAACGCTTACTCTTTCCTAATGCTCTTTGTTTCATGTAGGTCTAGCTGGCATATTAGTGACAGGTGTCACCAGGAACATGGTTATTCCTGCAAACAGCACATTCCCGCACTTCCTGCCACGCAGACAACGCTTACTCTTTCCCCATGCTCTTTGTTTCGCATGTAGGTCTAGCTGGCATATTAGTGACAGGTGTTACCAGGAAGATGGTTATTCCTGCAAACAGCACATTACCGTACTTCCTGCCACGCAGACAACGTTTACTCTTTCACCATGCTCTTTGTTTCGCGTGTAGTTCTAACTGGCAGTTCAGTGACAGGTGTCACCAGGAACATGGTTATTCCTGCAAACAGCACATTCCGGTACTTCCTGGTGTGTTCACACGCAAGATGGACATTTTTACGTTGTATTTGAAGCAAAAGGCAACACCGCAACTATAAGTCTAACCGCAAAATAATGTTTTTGGATAAACAAATGTTTTCAATTTTAATTTCAATTAACAAATATTTTCAGTTTTTATACTGAAAGTAACATGATTTATTCATTTTTTTTGTTAATTTTTAAGATTTTTGATGATTAATGTTTACTGGGTCACAATCCAATAATTATGTTAAATATCATGTAAATTGCAAAAAAGTAAAGAATCTTCATTGCATTTTTATTTGTTACTAATCTGCCTTGCTCTTGGTAGAAACATCCTTATCAATGCCTTCAATATTGATGAGATTTTTTACGTAATCAGAGCGAAGCCTGTATGACATTCCAGATTTTAAAATAGGCCTTATAGAAAAAAAAAAGAAGCTATTTTTACCATGGGGACAACATAAGTTCAGTGGCATACATTTGCTATGTTTGCATCAGTTTGTGTGTGATTAAAGGTCGAGGAAAGATCACTAATTTTTATCTCCATAACCCAGTAGCAAGTGTTTATTCATAGCATTAAAAGTTTTGTTTTGACGTCGGCCGGGGCTTCGCCTGAGCCTGGACAGGCTCCGCTCCCTCCCGGCATTTAACCGCGAATTTGTGTTTGTTTTGAATTGCGCGCCAGGACCTCCCTCATGAGGGCGCTGTAGAAGCAGTGCGACGGCCCCTAATCATGTACCTAATTAATTATTGTAACCTTTTATTTTTAGCCCCAGTGTTTTTATGTTCAAGCCAACGTGCTCTTTTACTTAATTTAATAATATATTCTAGTTTTACAGACGTTGCGCGGACGAATCCGCACGGACCGGAACTTGACCTCAGTTGTGATTCTTTTAAGTCTCACGTTAAATAATTACAGAAGTGTTAATGGTTTTTAATTAAGAGTATTGTGTTTTGTAATTAAATAATGTGTTTTGTAATTATCTTCACTTTCGCCGGGGCACGGGATCATTAATTAACGTAACGGTTTTTGTACGGCGGAAGTGCGCCATTGCGAGGGTAGCGTCGCCAGTTCCTCTTCAACAGCCATCGAGTATAGACGCGTCAGCACCCCGGCGGCCGTAATCTTTGTGCATCTGATCAAGTATTTCTGTTTTATAATTTGTTCCTAAATAATTTCAATCTCTAGCCCTCGGGGCCACACTCGGTCGGTGGGACGTTTAATTAAATATTTATATAACTCGTTACGAGCTTCTTTGTCGCAGTCCACAGGAGACTCATAGCGCATGGCCACATGGTTGGCCCATGCTTTACCTAAGCTGATCCGTGCCCAGGCCTTTTACTGTTTTAATGGAGAACGTGTAGGGAGGCGTGAGTTGTGTTATTAAACCTAAATTTTAACTGAGTCGTGAGTTATATTTTACGTAATGAGAATCCAACCTTTGTACGAGTGTGGCGTGCCCGACGCCTAGAGCGGGCCAGGTTTGGTGTAGATCGACATAAGCGAATCAATAGGGCTGGTAACTCGTCCCACATGGGTCACGTCACGCCCTGAGAGAGAGGATCGGCCGGGGTCCACGTGCCCATTTCACGTGGTGGCGCCCATATAAACATCTTTCCCCGTGAAGCAGTGGAGAAGATAGCCCTCAGTTTTTGTCTTCTAATTCTAATTGTACTCTCATTTATTGTATTTGTAGTAAAAAAAATTAAGCTAAGAAGTAGTCAGAGTTGAGAAATGATCAATCAGAATGATATATGACAAGATAGAATAGGTATCTTATTGCTTGTAGTTGCATGTCACATTATTCGAAACAAGAGCTAGAGATCACACACCTACAGAGTGTCCCATAACTTAATGTCAAGCTGAGAACAGTTGATAGTTCAGTAAATTCCGGTGCTGAAACAAAAAACAAAAATTGAAAAAGTGTCGTAGTTTTTAAGTAGGCATTTTTTTCAAAAGTTTTTAAATCCACACCCTGAATCTAAGTATTAGATACTATGACTAAAAATTTTTGCTACACAATTATAAATAACCTGACTATTGATAGCAATTGAAAATAAAATCAAACATGATATATTTTTGGGGAAAACATTATTTGCACAACTTGTCGCCTATCGGTATATGCGTAAAAAAATTTTTAATCTGGTGAATTCGACTAGTCATACTGTAAAAAAATTTCTGTGATGACTTAACAAGTTATGTGTATGAAAAGATGGCTAATTAAAGCAAATAAAACTTGCTAAGTTAGCAATGTAATTTTCTTACAGTGTAAATATTCTAAGTTACCCAATTAAAAATTATTGCCACATAAGTGTTGCAAATAGGTAATTTTTTCCCCCCAATTAGTAGGTGAAGCATGTTTTATTTTATTATTAATTTTTTTTAAATAGTAGGCTATTTATAATTAAGTAGAGACATTTTTTTTATTCAACTATTTAATAATTTGGTGCAGTTTGGGGATTTGAAAACTTTTGAAAAATGCCAATAACTCGAAAACTACAACACTTTTTCAATTTTGGTTTTTTGATTTAGAACTGTGATTAATTGTTCTATCAACTTTTCTTGGTTTGGCATTGAGTTATGGGATATTCTGTATAGTTAAAAATATATTTAACTTATTATGGTCGTAATGGTAACTCTCTAATTGTAAACTTAATCAGAAAAATTAAATATCCATAGTACTAGAGGATTTGGCTGTCCTGGGCATGCCATAAATGTTCATGGTTCTTTTTGCTGTACATTGTACTAGATTTATTTTAGTTAATATGATGGTTGTCTTGATTAGCCTACAAACACCTTATTACTTAATTTATAATAGTCTCGTTAGTTAAAAATATTTCCCCAGCATTGAAACCAGTCAGTATTTAGCTGATGGTTCACCATTCTTTGAACATTTTTTGAAGACCTGCTTAGAATATTCTTTCAATATCTCTTTGCCTGATGGCTACTACAAAATTTACATTGCTTTGTTAGTGGCTTTCATGTGTGTTGATCTTGTAAAACTGTAAAAATTTCTTAAACATTAACATGCTACTTTTATACCAGATATTATTCAAGTATTCGCGAACAAAAAAGTGTATATATGTACCTGAACGGGCCCTGGTCTGTTTCGTAGAACATTTTTGTGATATCTTTTACACTCATATTTTGTAAATATCTGTTGTTCTTCACCAGTTTAAATTACCCTTAATGCCGCTGTTACAGTCAAGTTTCCTTGTTTTTACAATTCCCTACATTGTGCAACATCTTATCATGATTTTTTAGAAATGATAGAATATATGGTTTGAGATTTTCTCCTTTGAACTTATAACTTTATTCAGAGTTAATATTCGACAAATATTGTTACCACTCACCACCTCCGGCTAGCTCAAAATTAGGTGATGAGTGTACATACAGGTTGGTAGCAAGTCACGAAGTAATTTATACACAATGTTCGATGTATTACCTGTTTTTTTTTATTCATGTAAAAATCACAAAATAATCCGCCCAACAAAACACAAAAAAAAAAATGAAACTGTACATCCAGAAAAGAATAAAACACAGAGCCATCGCCCAACCACGGCCTGCTCGGCCCAGTGCTCGGACAATGACTGCCTTTACAGCCTTCCTTCCCTTTGTGCGGGCAGTGTCCTGGGCTCACTGACATAATTCTCAGCATGGCAACAGAAGCTTCCACAAAATACTTATTTCTGTTCCCACGACACAGCGATTTTGTCTCTCTCTCACACTCCTGTGACCGTAACTCATACGCCTAGCGTGTGAAACAAAGCCTCGGTTGTGGAAATAACGAAGGAGAATTACGTCAGCATGCCTTCCCACACAAAGAAGCCAGTGAAAAAAAAAAATTACTTCAAAAATAAACTTTTGCATATTAAAAATAAAAACAATAAACCCGGGGATTTACGTTCACAATAACAAATAAAAGGAAAAACTATACATCTAACCTGAAATATGACAAAAAATTTATAATAAAATTATTCTAACTGGATTGCATGGGGAAGGCTGTTATCTGGGTTGTTACAATATATAAATGTTGTGTTGTCTCATGTAAGTCAGGTTATGGCTTCATGAGGAAGGAATCAAGCCGTGTGCGACAATGCTGGTTTCCTGTGTCAGGCCTCGTACAGCACGGAGGAACTGAATCAAGAGATGGCGAACCTCGAAGGACTGATGAAGGACCTGAACGCCATCACGGCCTCGGAGTTCGAGTGCTGAGACCGGCGGCGAGGCGCGGCTGTCGGTGACTGAGCCAGTTCCTAGCCGGCAGCTGGACCAGTTCGTCAGAACTACCGACTGAGAGACAACCTAGCGGTTTTTTCTACTTTGTCTATACATTCGTGGGAAGGCGTCAGTATTTTGATTCCATTTTTTACATTGCTGGAAAAGGGAGATTTCATATCGTTGCTGCAAGGTTTTGTTTGCAGCTGTAGGAAGTGTGTGGACGTAGGTAGTGATATGTAAGTGTCAGTGATGTCGACGTGAATTCCCGATGATGCAGGCCTCAAGTTGTAGAGCTTTTTACTGTAGCCTAGTTGTGTTCATAGTTACTGTTGCATGTGTGTGTGTGAGACAGAGGCAGTGTCTGTTATTAGTTAGATTCACTGCAGTCAGCAGCTGAGCTGTACAACCCAGCTATATCGGGAAAACAACGTACTAACATTCATTTTGTGGTTCTCGAATCACCTTGTTCCCATAACTGCTGTAACTAGCGTAATGATTATTACGCAAAATAATACCATTAAAAAAAAATTATAGGCTTTGAAATACTTTTCACATTCGTTCTGGGGCTTATAGGGTAACAAGCTTACTTGCACTGTATTAACCCTGACCAGTCTTACGGTGTGGCTGTTTCCAAATCCAAGCACACAGCTTTATGCTTGTGATCCCACGTACTTCTCTTGCCATTGTGGTGTACTAGACCAGTTTGCAAAGTAGTGAAATTTTAGCAATCTTCTTAAGTTTCTACCTCGGTTTCTTAAGAGCAAAAATTGTGGTGAAGCAAGAACAATCGTTAGATTGGCATTACAGAATGAAATTACGTTCCTAAAAGCAGTGCTACGACAGAAAAAATAATTACTTTGAAGTTAAACCTCAAAGAAAAGTTCTCAGAAAAATGAAAAATGAAAATTTTTGTAGTAATATATGGATATGAAAAAAGTGTGAATTGCAGGTAGAGTCTATTTATGTTGACATAAGTGGCAGGAACGTGAAGCATTTTAGATGTAAGGCATTCCGTGGGATCTGCTAAATGTGGTGGTTTTTGAGGGAAAACGTAAATGAGGAGAACTTAAAATCAGGATCCTTCTGTATTTCATGCCAAGTTTTTTCAGCTGAAATAAATGACATTTTTATCTCAGCTTAGTAGTTTCATGAGAGCTTCTCTCAAGAATGTTCCAGACAGTTCTCAGCTGTGGACTGCTGTGGACGTAATCCTCTGGTAGTTTCAAAGACCGGAGGGTGTAGTGTGTGTGTGTGAGGTGAGTAGTCGATGGCCTAACGTGGAGGTTGGACCCAGAATCAGGTTCTTGTTCACTGCTTGCGGACCCCTGAGAGTGCGTATGACTTGCATGCGTGACTGTTGCGCACACTGCCAGTTAAGATACCACTGCCCCCGGACAGCTCAGTATTACACAGAAGTGTCGTGTCGCAGACGTTCCACTTGCCGCAGACGAGACCGCTTTCCTTTCCACTTTGTCGCCTTTTCGACTCTCGAGGTCAACTCGAAGTGAATCCTGAGCCTCAAAGCCCCAATGGCCGGCCATCAGCACGTTTGAAAATTTTCTAAATGGCTTTCAAATTTTTTTTACTAATTTTTTTAAGGCAGCATTTTAAAATTTGGTTACTCGTGTGATGGCAGTCAGTGTCATTCCGAGCCGTGTATTGTTACTGCGGTGAGGGATGCGTGCAGATGTTTGTCTGATGCCGTGCCCGTACCGTCGTCGGCAAACTGTCGACACGGCGAGAGAGACGGCTGTTGAGCTCGCCGCAGGGCCGGATTTAGGGGAGAGCAACCGGGGCGAAAGCCCCAGGGCCTCCACAAACAGAGGGCCCCCACAAATTGGATTTCAGCGAAATCATCAACGATTTTTCGGCGAAAAAAGATCGGAAGGTTCCGTTCATTAACACTAAAATTTAATTACATATAATTCTTGTCTCCGATTATATTTATGTCTGTTTTTTAAATACTAAGAGAATCTACTTGATTTCACAATAAATTATTTATTGGAAAACTCGACTGAAAAAAATTGTTTATTTAATTTGGAAAATAATTTGGGGCCAGGGGGCCTCCGCTCCTCTGTTGCCCCGCGGCCTCCAGACCTCTAAATCCGGCCCTGAGCTCGCGTTCCATTGGTCGACATCCCAGCGCCCCTGCAGATTGTAGCTTGTTCCTGTCGTGCTGGATGGCTGAGTGAAGACTGCATTTGTTTCCCTGTAAGCACTGTGTTGGTTGTGTCCGTACGTCCTACGTTTTATGCTTTGTGTATTATTTTAATGGGAAGCCGTGTTTTGTCATTTTATGTTTAAGTAACCATTCACACACTAAGGCTACCTATCTTTGATGAAGTACAAACTAATATAATTTCATTTTTTACCACTGTGTCTAATATAGGTAATGCTGCAAGCTATATCATTCCACCGCCATTGTATTTTTTAACTCGCTATGGATAATGTTTTTTTTACTGACTTTGTGCTTTATATTGTATTTTTACTTTAGTTAGGTATAGTTGTCACATTGAAAGCATTATTTTTGTGTTTTTGTAGCTAGGTTTTTGTCTGTACTGTGTTAATAAAATAATTTTGTAACTTTTTTTTAAAAGTGAATTAAAATCCAAGTACCATATCTGTGCCCAATACAGAGTAGAGTGAAGAACTAAACTATCTATGTGATATTTATGAAAATAATTTGTTTTTATAAGACACCATCTTATTCCATCTCATATTTTAGGTGGGCTAGTATTAAAAGTCATTTGTACTGAGATCATCTTATATTCTGATAGGTTATGATGTTTGTAATTTTTTTTGATATAACATATAAAGTTAGAAAAATATTTAACAAGTAAACAGTAGGTATTTTTGGTACAATAACCTGCAAATAAATTTCTCAGAAAATTTTCAGATGTTGCAAACAGGCTGCCCAGGTTGGAAGGTTATATATTGGTACAAATCTCTCGTATACATACCGTATTTACCAGAAGATAATGTGATTCTAAATCTAATGCGACCCCAGACTTTCTGATTATGAGTTTATGAAAAAGACTTTATGGATTGGAAATTACAATTCAAGTACATATCTCTTGAAAATTATTAAACTTATTCAATTTATTTCATATTTACTAGACCCTTTCTGGTGCCATCTGGTGCGACTTTCGTAGTAGAGTGATTTACGATTTACATCGTCTCTCTTGAAACTACCAGCTGCAGTAGAAACAAAATTGTGTTTTATGACTAGTTCAACAATCTGTCACGTCTGTGCAGCTGCAGTGGTACAGGAAGCCCCGGACTAAAGTGGCATAAGTGATGCACTTAACAGGTAGGGGTCTGTGAGTACTGAATAGTTTTGAATTCAAATTGAATAATTGTACATACTCATTGCAACTAACTTTATTCAGTTGCAACAAAAACCGTTGAACTGCAACATCAGCTTTTGAGTGACGTTCAACCCTCTTCTTCAACTGCAGATGTGTCAGATCTGCTTGGGACCGAAGAATTATTTGATTTATTAAGTGACAACGATGAATACGTTTTTTTTTGTTTATCTGATTTAAATTCTTGTTACCTTTTGCTAAAAATGCAATTACATATTTATAGTATTTTTGGGTATTTAGAATAAAACAATTTATGTGATTGTTACAACGATGATAATATACTTAATTTAATGTTGGCAATTTTTCATGTTTGTTGTTATACATACTGGATTATTTAATTTTAATACTTACCAACAAATTTTTATTAACTTTTATTTTTGGGATCTGGAAAGGTATATTCAAGACAAAATTTCATGTTACTGTTTCTTGTGAAGGAAATTAACGAAACAGAGTCTTAAAAAATATTAGTTTTATTTATTAACATAAGTTAACAGCTAGGTACAGCATGGACACATGGGAACATGACAGCTGAGTAGCACTAGGTGTGGCAGCTGGGGGTTGTGTGACATGTATCCTGGCAAGTGGCCAGTGCTCGCTTAGTGAAGTGTGTCCTTGTAGCAGACTTACATATTAAAGGAACATTTCACCCTCTTGGGCTATTACTAGAGACAAGTTAACATACATGGTGAATTGCGATAATACCGAAATAACACAAATTTTAATGAAAATGTAATCTTCTAATGTTTGAAATTCAATACGGACAATACGGACAATAGATTGTACGAAAGTGCACAGGTCAGAATAATTAATTTAATTTGTTTCATTATGCATCTCGTACTGAATTACTTTTAAACCACAAATGCTTGCCAATTTTTTTTTATATTCTGAACATATCAGTTTTAGACCAATTTATTACAAATTTATTTTATCGTAAAAATGCAGCATATAAATATTACCACTATTTTGTGGATTAAGTGTTACAATGCATTTATAAAAGTAATTACACCAATATCTTCCATTTTAAAAACTAAATTGGACTAAAAATGAAACCATAAAATCTTGTCTCTAGCTAATTGCACTTTCAGGCCATTATTATTGTTTTTATTGCAGTTTCTATGGATGTCTCACTACCCATATGAGCATTGCAAACTATACACAGGTATATTCTGCATGTTATTTGCAGTTTGGAAAAATGTCAGGCAGATATTAATATTTTTGCTTGGCAAGTAGGATTGTGGTCTCTCGTGAGATTCATATTCTGACAGGGTTTCCACATTCAGGGAATGTTAGGCAAGTCATGGAATTTAGTGGAAATTCCCTAGTGTTAATAATTGGAGGGAAACATGTCATGATTTAGAATACACTTTATAAAATAACATATGTAAGTTCTGTTTGAAATAAAGAAATATAGAGAGAACTAGACCAACAATGGGGATGGTAAAGGCTGGACTTTCTTTATTTCTTTCAGAAAAATTAAACAGGTAAATTATTGAATTAGACAAGTTAGGGAAATTTAAAATTTTGGTGTGGGGAAGCCTGGGAAATTTTACAGATTTGTGTGGACACCCTGACGGTTTCCTTTATGGATGATGTATGGAACTATAATTCCCTAGTCGTATTTCTGACCTATAACTTTGTATGTATTTGGTATTTCCATTAGCGTGGGTGTAGCTGAGCCACATACTGCATCCGAGATTTGATTGGCCATTGGTGCAGCAGAAATGTTTTAATGGTTGCAAGTTGGCCTGTGTGAAGCTTCGACTAGGCGAATCAATTGAAGCTCCTTTTAATGGTTGATTTTTGACTTAGCCAGGAAATTTGCTAACCATTTTATTTGACGCTTTAGTTCGGATGCAAAGTTTAGTGTATGGTGTGAAGCTTTGCATTTGCTGCAAAACTTTAAAACATTGGAAGCCAAAGATAAGCTCTTTTTTGTTGTTGTATTTTTGTAGCTTCAACAAAGCTGGTTACTTTAAAAAAAAATCAAAGAAGGCACTCCATCTGCTTTTATGAATGCACAGTATTGATTTTATGCATTGTTATTGCATAATTTTTATGAATGATGTTATATGTAGAGTCCAATCGGTTATCACTTAATCATTTCAAACATTACAAATGTAAAACAGTTTTTTTTAATTTCAATCCTGTATTTTATAAAAAAAAAGGTTTAATACAGTTTCGCAGAGTAAAATGTTCGCAATTCAATTAGACTCTGTGAAAATTTTAAAAATTCAATTTAATACTCGCTTTGCATAAAAAAAGCTAGTATCTGCACAGGCCTAGTAGCGAGCTAGACTTGCTACCTTGCAACTGCCTTGCTGCTTAATGGGACCAGAATCGCAACATCACGCACATTTGTCACGCATTCTTTTTACAGTTTCTAAACTAGCGTGTTTATAGCTGACACAGAATGGACATGTACTTGCCTAAAAAAAAAAGTTGCTGTAAAATCATGATATGACTGGGGTTTTTAGACAAATTTCTTCAATAATAAATATGTAAGTGCAGCATTACTGGGTTACCATTGTAGATTTGAAAGACTCAATTTTTATACTTCCCATGTGTAGATTCTAATTCCTGTTGTGTTTTTTTTAGATGGTATTACAGCATATAAGTGGGGCAAAGTGTTTTTGTGTTTGTTCATTGCTGTGGGAAGATTCTTGCAAGTGGCGAGCACCCACATTGAAGGCTTGGTGTGGTTTTGGTTGCGAAAAGTTTGACTGGTTCATGTGATCAACTTTTATGATGTCAGTGAGTGGTATTTCATGAATTTGGATGATGTTAAATGTATATTACAATAGATTATGTAACATAAAAAAAGTTTTTTAATGTACCTTTAAGGACTACCAGTAATACAAACAGAAAAAGAACGTGTTACTTTCCAAGTTATGTATGAAAATGATGACGGGTAGAAAACGTTGGTCGCACCAATCGGTGAGACTCGCGCTACATCAGTCTGACGAGTCCACATGACGAAGGGCTGTGACAGGGACGGGCCCAGGCGCCCGAGAAGGGGAGTGTTTGGGGGAAGGAAGGAGGCACTTCCTTAGTGCAGCAGGGATGTAGCCCTTCCCCTCTACCTGGAAAAGTACGTTGACAGTCGCATATTTTAATTTTTGTAGCTTGTGTTGTTTTACAAGTGAAATAGCACATGGATGCTGTGTGTCAAATTAAATCACAATTAGATCTAAGGCCAGGGGCCTGCACGCTGAGATATTTTGTTTCCTTGTCATTACCGCCAAGCGAGCCACTGCCGTGGGTGTATTCAGATAGCTCTCATTCATTTATTGCGGGGTCACAAATTTCTCCAATGTACCCACAATTGTTCATAATCATGAACAATTGTGTTTCTTCCTGCATTTAGATAACATTTACTTAATGTGAATGTTTGCTGATAACATTTGTGACAACATGTGAAATGCAAAAAGCCGTCGTGATGAATTCACCGGGTGAATAAACGACGGGGGAATGAACCCAGCCGACATGTTGTCCGAGAAGCAGCCTCACCCACCGAGGGGGCGCGAGACCGGCCGGAGAAGCGGGGACCGGCCCCGGTCCTCCGCGCCGGTCTCCTGGCCGGGGGGCTCGCCGGGCCCTCAGTTGATGCGGCCCTTGTGGCTCATGAAGGCGGCGGGGCCGAAGGTGGAGCCCGCCACAACAGCGGTCTCCTTGGTCATGGCCACCACGTCGTCCTGGCTCTTGAGCCGGCGCAGGCGGCAGCACAGCACGCCCAGCGCCGCGCCCAGCAGACACAGCACCGCGCAGCTCACACCTGCACCGCCATAACCAACTACACCCTCAGCAACAGGATGTTTCAAATATTTAATTTTTAGGGGCACTTAATTCCTTCAGTGATGACTTGTATTATTTTCTTGTAAGGAATCGCCATGCCTCGCATGGTCGATGATTGATGTTTGAAAGCAACCTGTGTATGTTCAATTCATAGAATCATTCAAAAGTCACTTTACCTACGTTGGTTACTTTTTCTAAACATCCTATAGGTACATAACGTACAAGTAAGTTTTGTTAGCCTGGGGTAACAGAATATGTTCACATTTACCTTCGTTAGTGGCATCGTATCAGTGGCGGATTTATAAATTTTCAAGGTATAGGATGTAAAGTTTTTGCCGCCCTTGCCTCTACAATTTTCATCTCCGAGATTATTTTTACAATCCAACAATTTCGTTGAAATTGCACGTAAAATAAGTTTTGGGTATATTTTTTAGCTAATAAAAGCTCAATCATGTACGATTAATAAGGCAGGGTAGTGTATGCTACTTACACAATAATGTACATTTGGTAAACGTGAATAAATATTTATTTTTTTGCGCTTACAAACAGTTAAAAATTATCAACTCAGTCAAGTTATAAAAGTTTGTTACAATACCATTTTGCGAGATTTTTTGTTGGAGAAATCATTGAGATATTTTGTTGGAGAAATCATTGATGATATCGTCGTAAGTACCTAATCTTGTTCGTTAATTCCGACTCTATGTACAAAATAACTAAAACGTTTAATTTTTCTTGGCTCAAGGTCGATCTCAGATAATGATTTACCCTTTTTAGACAAGAAAATCTTCTCTCATCCGAACAATTTGTCGCTGGTGTACATAAAGCCATACGAAGGGCTATGTCCAAGTTCGCTCTTTTCACTCATTCAAAGTGTGGGCAGAGGGAGCAGAGGCCAATTACTGGTTTGCGGGGGGGAGGGGGGGGGGGCGGCGAACTAGCTGTTTTACTCTAGAATATGGAAGTTAGCTACACGGATTCACGGAACGTACAATGACAAGGGAGAGAGGACAGTCATAGGCAAAATTTGTTGCAGACTTCTATCTGTAAAATATCAGAAAACAGAAAACTGTCATGCAGAAATCTTTTTGATTTCTATGAGGTACGTAAAAAAAAAAAAATCGTTCCCCAAATTTGCCGCCCCAAAAATCTGCCGCCCTAGCCTACTCAGCCTGCTAGTAAATCCGCCACTGATCCTTATTTATAGTAGATGCTGGTACAAAAATTATTTACAGGATTATGGGGAATTTCCAGGTGTGAATCTAATGGGTGGCAAGGAATGCCAAAACATGCGATTGTCCGGAGAAGCAACCGTACAAACTTCCGGCCTGAACAGTAGCGCGTGGATTCGAATTTCGCTGGCAACAAGGCAACACTCCAGTAGCCAAGAGGACATGCGGTCATGTTCGCATCAAAGCCGAACTTTCCAAATACTTACACAATCCTGGATGGTTGGTAATGACAAAAATCCTAAATGTATATCTATTCAGAATTAAGTGTACGTTGATATGCTGTATTTTTAAAAGTTTTTTATATTTTTAATTATCTAACTTTGATAGTGAAGTTACGAGGAAATCACGGCCCCCACAAGGTTGGCGCTGGGTGGACCCCTGGGTCCAGGGCCCAGTCCTGCTTATTTTTAAATGTTTAACTATTATAATTATTTACAAACAAGAAAAACCTATTAATATATTATAAATGAAGCTTAGTTTGAACTTACAAAATAGTAACCATAATTGAATCGCTTATTTATGAAAGGGCATAAGTCAACTTTTTTGAAGAAATGAGTTAAATACAGGATGCCAATCTGTGGGTGTATACGCATCGTTTAGTTACTAAAAGGCACTAGTCTGATGCATGGAAGTGGGTTTACCGACCGCCAGAAAATTTAGTTTAGTTATGAAAAGGAATTAGTCAGTGGACTTATGTCCTTTCATAACCAAATGATTACAGCTATTAATCAGTGGACTTATGTCCTTTCATAACCATATAATTGCAGCTAGTTACAAAGAGAAAACAAATAGCAGTATACTCTTCCGACCTCTTTGGCAGTATCATGCAGTGTTGCATGCTGGTATATTCTGCTATCATTTGTTTTGTTGTGTACTTTCAGTTACTTTTGGTTTGTTTACTAGTAGAAAATGAGTGAAATGGAGTCTAATAAGACTTGTGTGGAAAATGATTGTAACCATTCCATGAAACGTAAAAAAGGTGTGCGAAATGTGGAAGAATACAAATGTCAAAGAATTAAACGAGCTCGTCTGCAAGGAAAGGAGTATGCAAACTACAGAAGGAATGTTGTGAAAACTAAAAGTACTACCGAGTCGTGCAGGTAACCTAATTCTTCATATTATTTTCTTTTAAGATTTATATTCATTCATCTTTCAGATTTCACTCACGTAAACATAATTCAGTTTGTAGAAATGTATTAGTTAACTACCTATTATTGATAATTTGGAAATATTTAAAATAGCTCGCACGACTCATAAAAAAATTATTTTTATTGTTTTAGATGTGCAAGAAAATGCTATGACAAGATTGACATTGCACAGAGAGGGAAATTACTTGATGCTATACATTCCTTTTCATGCAAGAATGAGCAAGACATCTATCTTCAAGGTTTGCTTGACGCTGTGCCAATTAAACATCGCCGACCAAGGAATGGTGACAAGTCTGGAAAAAGGTCATCCTCCTTCACTTTCCATGTAGTTATTCAAGAACGAAGAGTGAAAGTGTGCAAGAAAGCATTCATTCAGTTATATGGAGTATCTGCCAAGAGGGTAAGGAGACTGCAAACATTGTTACTATGTGGACAAACTCCAAAAGACATGCGAGGCCAACAAAACAATAGGAAGTCGGTGCCTGTTGGTGATGTTCAGGCCATCAAAGACCACATATCTTCATTTCCTGTCAAGATAAGCCACCATGCATCCAAAGAATATAAATATCTTGATGCGCAGTTGGATATAAAGAAGATGCATACACTGTTCAAAGAGAAATTTCCTGATTGTAAAGTTAAGTATTCTTTCTATTACAAGATTTTCAGGGAAAATTTCAATCTCCACTTTGGGAGACCACAGATAGACACCTGTGGAGAATGTGAACAACTGAAGGTCAAGATAAAAAATCCTAATCTTAATGAATGTGCTAAGCGAGTTGCCATGGCCGAGCTGGCCATTCATGAAAGAAGGAGTAACAAGTTTTACACAAGCATGAAAGACACGAAACACATTTGCAAAAACAATGATAGTGTGTTAGGGTTAACGTTTGATTATATGCAGAACATTTCACTGCCCTGCATTCCAGTACAAGAGCTTTTTTACTATCGCCAGCTTTCGGTGTTTCCCTTTGCCATACATAACCTGAAAACAGATGAGGCGAGTTTATTTTTATATCACGAAGGGCAGGCAAATAAAGGGCCAAATGAAACATGCTCTTTTCTCCACAAATACATAAGTGACAACGTGCCTCCATGTGTTAAAGAACTGCACCTTTACGGTGATGCTTGCGGAGGGCAGAATAAGAACAATTGCATGGTAAGATTCTTGTTATCACTTACTGACACCAACAGATTTGACATTATTATCCATCGGTTTCCGATACGTGGTCATTCATATCTTGCTTGCGATCGTGATTTTGCACTGGTGAAACGTGTTCTTAAAAAGACTGATAGATACTATGTACCCATGGAGGTCTGCTAACTTATTACATCTGCAGGAGTTCCTGGAAAATTCACAGTCAACATGGTAACATCTGATGACGTGTTGGACTTCAAGAATTGGTGGCCCAGCCATTACAAAAAGACATGCTTATCATTGGAAAGCCAGAGTAAAGCAGTTCCGCGAAGCCAGAAGCAAGACTTTGCTGTATCAAGGTTTGTAGAGTTCCAGTACAACAGTCGCCATAAAGGTACTGTAGTTGCTTCCGAATTCATTGGCGGCCTTGTGTCACATACTTTTGTGCTTCGTCAATCATCCGACAAAAGTTTGAATCCTACTATTCCTGTTCAAAAGGCGTATCCTGCGAAAAATGTGCCAATTAATGCAAAGAAGATTATTGACTTAAAGAAGGTTCTCCGTTATGTTCCAGGTGAACACAGAGACTTCTACGATGAGATTATCCAGTGGCCTACCAAGCAAACAGACTGAGCTACCATGCCATTGTAACAGACATTGTTACATAATAACATACAAAGTGTGAAGTTATATTAACACCTTTTGTACATGTTTTCAAAACAATGTGTAGTCTTACATCACTGTTGTTTAAAGTGAAAGGATGCTTTAGTACATAACTTTTGTGGTGTTGTTTAAAGAGGGTATGCCTGTGATGTTATGCATTATAAGGTCAGTGAAAATGGCGTAAAGTGTTCAATAATATGGTGTACACGTTTACTGAACTATATCTAGGTTGAATTACATCATTGTATTTCGATTGGAATATTTTATTACATAAGTTTTGTTGACTTGCAAGGTTAAGTTATAAAAGGGCCTAAGTCTGTGATATTTAACAATTTTTTTCTCGCAGGTAATGAAACACTTGCAAAGCATGCACTTGTCAATGTAGTGACATTTAGGTACAGAGTAGTAAAAAAATATTAATTTTGATGTATGAAACTTATAACAGATATGATATAGTTTTTTGCATATTCCCACAACTTTAAGTGAATTGACTTATGCCTTTTCATAAATAAGCGATTCAATTATACCCTGTATTTTCAGGTTAGATATTCTAAAAAGAGTGTAGGTGAGAAATAACCACGCAATTATAATGTAGCACGTGACTGTAAAACACGGAGGGAGGGGGTCCAGGATGTGGGGGCCACGGAGGAAATGCAGTGCAGTGCAGCGAAGAAGGGCGAGCGGTGGTCCCTCTGACGAGAACACTGGCCCAAGAGCCGGGAGACTCACCGAGCAGCGCTGTGAAGGCGCCCACCCTCATGCAGACGCTGTTGGGATCCGCCAGGGTGCCTGCAACAACACAGCATCCATGCTGGGACGTACTTACTAACTTTTGTGCTACAGAATAAATGAAAATAAATATTATTGACCTTCCACAAATTTTTTACAAGTTAATTAAATATTCAAAATTTAGTTCCGTGCACATTTACAAAGCATGAAAATAGTAAATAAAATCAATCTGAAAACAATCATGTTGACGTTGTGTAGGTATTTGCTACACTCTGGTGACTACTTCAGAAATCAATATATTCGGACATCGGACATTGTAGTTGTGGACTGGGCTTTTTCCCGCATGACAATGTGACGTCATTCACATGGTTATCAGGACACGGACCACCCAGGCACCCGGGGAGAGAGACAAGACAGGCTCTGATCGTTCAACACGGTCTCGCCGAGAGAAACACTGGGGCCAGTGTCTTCACTTTCAAATGCTTTTAGTGCTATTTGTACGTCTTTTAAAGTATGCTTAAAGTAAAACATGTAAAGAGTTGGTTCAAATCATCACAATGCATCTCATGCAAAAGATCAGCTGTGTAGCAAATGTCTTGAACTCTTGAAAGTGAAGTTCTTCCCACTGCTCCAGAATCCTGCGTACAATTGAAAGCCAACAGGTTGCACAGACTTTCGAAATTTTGTAGTGGCTGTTTCCCGCAATTTATTGTCTCATAAATCTTTTTATATTCCTCTTTTCTTTTGTGAGAGTTCAAAAACCAATTGTAGTTTCCGTTTAAAAAAAAAAAAAAAAAAAAACCTCTATTCTTCTGAGGCGTGTGAAACTGCAAGTTATAGAGAATCACATACGCAACGGATCAATACCAATTTTTTTTTAAAAAAAATTCTCTCTTGAGTAGTTTGAAAAGACCAATTTTTACTCCGAATCTTACAGCAGTATTATCTGTGCCAATTCCTATCATATTAGCGACTGGGATTTTGAGATCTTTCAAAGGAATTCACAAGCAAGATTTTTTTGCATCTTCAGTTCCTACTAAGCTGAGCTCGAGAAATGCTGACCTAATGGTTTGCTTTTATACACTGTAGTACCGTATAACAATTCCTAGTGTTTTTTTTGGAACCGATACATCTGTGGAATCTCTTTTAGTACATTGTACTTTAGATCACCTGTATATTCGAAGTAGCCGCGTCGTTGGCGAATAATTCACCGACGTTTCGGTCGACATTGCAGTCGCCATCATCAGGGAGCAGTTACCTACTGTAAGTAACAGCTCCCTGATGATGGCGACTGCAATGTCAACCGAAACATCGGTGTAGGTAACTGCTCCCTGATGATGGCGACTGCAATGTCAACCGAAACGTCGGTGAATTATTCGCCTCGGACGCGGCTACAACCCAGAAGCCAAGCTACTTCAGACATTGGCCGTGGAAGCCGGCGCACACCGACCAAAGATAGCGTGAAACAAGTAGGTTTGTAAGCTGACCGTTGAGCGCGGCCGCCTCGCCGTCGTTCTCGCCGTCCTGCAGCACTCGCAGCGACTGGAACAGGCTCACGTTCTCCGACTGCAGCCGCGGCGCGGCGCTAGTGTCGCCCTCCGCCGAGCGCTTGCTCAGGCCTTTGGCGTTCCTCCAGTGGCACGCCTGGCTCTGCAACCCGGCCCGACACCACCCCTCGTCAAACTCCGTCACACTCAGTCACACTGAGTCACACTCCGACACACTGCGTCATACTACGTCACACTATGTCACACTGCGTCACATGGCCCTCCACAAAGACAAATATTTCATAAATAAAACTTAGTTCGGACTTGTAAAATAGTAACCATAATTATACCCTGTGTTTTCAGGTTAAATAATCTAAAAATGAGTGTAGGCCAGAAATAACCATGCAATTATTATGTAGCACGTGACTGTAAAATTGTGAAAGGAAGAGGAGGGGGGGGGGGTCTCCAATCCAGGGTCCAGGGCCCCGTAATCGAATCACACTCGTTTCTGAATTAAGTAACATATCACGGTGCTGGATTCAAATGCATAATCACAGGTATACACATATAACTCAACAGTATTCGTAATTTGATAAAAATAAAATTTCAGCGAATTTTTTTAAACTTACAGAAACATAATTTTTATTATCACACATAATTATTTCTCGCACGACATTCATACTGTAATTATTTTAGTTAGTAGAACCAGGTTATATGTAAAATAGTTTATAGACCTTTCCCTTTATCATCCAACTTTTCTAACAAACATGGTAGCGTTAGTAACATTTTCAATGCCATCATAACCCTCTAACTTTATTTGAAACAACGATGCCGTTTAGAATAAAACAAAATTATAAATAATACAATAAGAAAAGTGGACACAAACAAAATAAATATATAAACTGGCCAATAACAAAAAAGTCATTTAATTATTTGGGAGAAAATATACAAATTAGACTCAATGAATTCGTATTAAAAAAAGAACAAATATATAGTGGGTCTGCACAAGATAAATAAACACAACTTTCTAATTAAAGGAAATACTGAATAATCAGGATCCTTAGACCAAATTTAGCACCACTGACTAGGTGTTTTTGGTGGGACATGAAAGTAGAGGCTTGCTGAAAGGAAGGTATGAGAAGAATCAGTCTGCGTGGCAGCTACTCTATGGCAGGACTGACCGGGCAGCGGCCGTGGCACATGCGCACGTCGCACTCTATGTAGAGCGCCGGGGAGCCGGTGAAGCGGAAGGTCTTCATGTAGGCGAACACCTGCGTCTCGAACACTCCCGTCTCGCTCCACGAGCCGCGGAACCTGCTGATCAGCTTGTCGTCCACGGGGCACCTGCAGCACGTCACACTCGACACCGCTCACCAGACTCGACACCGCTCATCACACACGACACCGCTCACCACACTCGACACCGCTCACCACACTCGACACCGCTCACCACACTCGACACCGCTCACCACACTCGACACCGTTCATCACACACGACACCGCTCACCACACTCGACACCGCTCACCACACTCGACACAGCTCACCACACACGACACCGCTCATCACACACGACACCGCTCACCACACTCGACACCGCTCACCACACTCGACACTGCTCACCACACTCGACACCGATCACCACACTCGACACCGCTCACCACACTCGACACCGCTCACCACACACGACACAGCTCACCACACACGACACAGCTCACCACACTCGACACCGCTCACCACACTCGACACCGCTCATCACATTCGACACCGCTCACCACACTCGACACCGCTCACCACACTCGACACCGCTCACCACACTCGACACCGCTAACCACACTCGACACCGCTCACCACACTCGACACCGCTCACCACACACGACACCGCTCACCACACTCGACACCGCTAACCACACTCGACACCGCTCACCACACTCGACACCGCTCACCACACTCGACACCGCTCACCACACTCGACACCGCTAACCACACTCGACACCGCTCATCACACTCGACACCGCTCACCACACTCGACACCGCTCACCACACTCGACACCGCTCACCACACTCGACACCGCTCACCACACTCGACACCGCTCACCACACTCGATACCGCTCATCACACTCGACACCGTTCATCACACACGACACAGCTCACCACACACGACGCAGCTCACCACACACGACACCGCTCACCACACACGACACCGCTCACCACACTCGACACTGCTCATCACACTCGACACCGCTCATCACACACGACACCGCTCACCACACTCGACACCGCTCATCACACACGACACCGCTCACCACACTCGACACCGCTCACCACACTCGACACTCAGCTGATGAGCTAACTCTTATGAGGGAATCCAAGTTAAGTACCGTTTACGAAACATCGCAGAAGGTTGGTTGTTCAGGTTCGCATCATGCCAGTGTTATGTTGGCCTACACGTAGCGCCTGACGGAGAATGGTCAGACCACCAGCGGTACACGTTTGTGTAGTTGTAAGTCTAAGTCCACTCCAGCAGGCTCAAGATGCAAGTTTTTATTAGGAACTAGCTGTGCCCGCGATTTCTTCCGCGTGGAATAGTGTCTTTGGGTAGCATTTTTAATTAATTAGGCTAATTATTTTACAAATAAGACACATACGTATAAATATTTTAATGAGCTATTTGCAGTGTTTCTCATCTTTTGCCAAAACATAAAAAAATTTCGGATTTGATACACTTGAGCATGCCACATAGTTTTTCCCATGGGAAAAACAATTTTTTTTCTAAATGAACTCCTGAAACTATTAGCATCAGTCCTTGAGCTTTATTAATTGTTATTGCAAATGCTGCTTTATTTTTTATTATTTTTTATTTATTATTTATGGTTATTTATATTCGCATTCGTGTGGCACCGTCGTCTGCCCTCACGTGTTTGCCTGTTCGGGTAAGCACGCTAGGCATATTTCCCCACCTACACCGCGCCGCGCTCCAACACCCCTCCCCCTCTTACCATCCGCGCGTCTGCACAGCGCTCATTTTGTACGGCGCGGTGCTTGGCAAGTTTCTTACTCGCGTTGTTAACTTCAGTTTCACATTTTGTAATGACTCCGTAAATGTTACATCAGAATAGCTCTAATATTTTGTCTCTTTTCGCAAACTTAGAAAACATTCACATAAACCTTACGTGTTTCCATACAAACTTTCATCCCCTATTCCCTATTGATATTTTACACCCTTGAGGGTAAAACTTTTACAAACTTTGAATGTCATATTTATTTATATCGATTCAACAGCCTAAAAAATAAGTTTCAAGCTTCTAACTCAAATATGACGATACTTCCATACAACTTTTCATCCCCCATTTTCAACCCCTTAAAACTTTTTTTTGGCATTAAAAAGTAGCCTATGTCCTTTGTAAGGCTCTATAATATCTCTGTACTAAATTTGATTTAAATCGGTTCAGTAGTTTTGGCGTGAAAGCGCGACAGACAGACATAGAGACAGAGTTACTTTCGCATTTATAATACAGGTATTAGTAAGGATTAGAACAAAGGTCAGCGAGTCGTGGCTGAGAACAACCAAGATACTTTGTTATAGTGAGTAGGTGTTAACATTAGAAGTAGGTGACATAGAATACGCATGTATGAGGAAGAAAAGATTCTGTGAACATAGTTAAGATATATTTTCTTCGAAATAAAGACATTGAGCGACAAAAAAGTAACACTTAATGGGATATATTGATAAAAGAAAATAAATGTATTTGACAGTATATTGATTTATTGTTACGGATAAAGAATTATCAAAGTTCCATAAATAATAAAAGATAAAATACAGCGAAAACCAAAGCGTAAGTCTGTTTGCATTTAATTGAATAAAATAGCCATTAAGTTGAATAAAACGTCATTTAAAAATTAATTTTATGTTTTACAGAAGTAAATATCAATAAAATGTAATAATACAACAAATGTTTACGAACGTTTTTGTGTTCAACTTATCGTGGAATGGTAAATGACAGACATAATTATGTCAGTACAGGTAATATGTAAATAGGATTATGTACGTTTTTTTTGGTAAAATATTGAGTAAAAAGTTGTCAAGAAGCATTTATTGGCTTTTTCAGCACCGGTAAAGTTAATTTCAAATCAAACAGCTGTTAACTAATTATATTTATAATAGCTAAAATTATCTACAAAATATTTTGTGTGTCAGTTTATTTGCAAGACATTTAATTTTGCCAGAAGATAAAAATGATAACTACAAAGGCCAATATGTATAATTTTGATTGGGTAAACTAACCAAACTATACTGATTTAGTCTGCCTGCTATCACATGAATTGCTAAGATGAATCAGCTCACACATTGTGTTTCGTGCAGACTGTACTCACCCGTACTGATCGATCAACTGAATTCTCTTGGTGGCTCCGTTATGAGCGAAACAGTCGTTCACCACGATGTCAAACCCATCTGCAGGAAAAAAAAAATTGGTTGTCTGTAAAGTCGGTTTACGGACGATAGTTTAACGTGACAACGTCATAACAAAACATTGATGAAATGATTGCATACTTTTATGAATAAAATTGAATCATTTTTATTGAATTATCACTATTTTGTATGGATACAAAGAAGGAGTGAAATGAAATCTACAATTTTATTGATAAATTTACTTTTATTTGCACTCATTAATTCAAATATGTATACTACTTTAACGAAGAGATTATTTTAACTATAACTTTTATACATGTTTTTGCTGTTTCTTCCAATATGTGTTATTCTGTTAAGGATAGGACGATGATAGGAAAAGTAGGAAACGAATGGGAGTGTTTCAAGTTTAATGTGCCTCGAAAAAGTCAAATCGATGGTTGTTCCAATCGAGTGGAAGAGAGATAGATGCGGCGCAAGCGTACAATGAGCGTAACGGGACACAGCATAACGGGACAATGTGCGTAACGGGACACTTTTTCGTGCGTGCAGCCGGCGTTCATCGATTTATTAGACGTTGTCACGTCAAAAAAAGTTTCAAAAAAAAGAAAGGCGAATGTTGGATTATGACGTGAATAGTTAATTATTTTCACTGTGATGTGTACCTCCTGGCGTAATGTATTCCGAACCACCTGGTTCACTAACTAATACTCATCGCGTCACAAAGTTATCCTGACTTTAGATGACTCCTTAACTCCATTTTTTCAAATGGTTTTAGTTCCATATATGTATTTTGATTTAATCTAAGTTATTATATTATAGCTGATGGTTTGAATTATAACTGTTGTCACAGGTGCGATAAGCAATTAATAAAATATTTATTTTGGTAATTTTCAATGTTCCTAAACAACATATTTTAATTTACAATACTGTTACGAGGCTGCTAGAGACGACCTCTGGCAGGCAGGAAAAACGACCTAGCATTAGCGCAGCCACTTTCTGACTACCAATTCCCCCCTCCCCCCTCCCCGCGTCCCCTCAAGGAGCACTGAATCTCCGGCCCTCTGTAAGTTCACGCAGGTCCCCACACCCCGTCGCCGAAGTGGCTTAACTAGGACGCCATTGTTCTGCCATCTTCGAGCGCTAGGTCGACTGTGACGTTGTGACAGTTCCGACGGCTACGAGACCACTCCGCGGGCCAGGCCCAGGATCATTGAGGCGGCAGTGACCTGCGAGATGCGGGCAGCCTTCTCTCCACAGGCGAGACAGCCAAACTCCCGATCGTGCGTCTTCGGTTGTTTTTGTTCATTGTAACTCATCATAACTAATGGTCATTAGGTTAGGTTAGCTACATTATAAATACTTTAAAACATTGTGGACGGTTCATTTGGTTAGGATAGCTACATTAAAGATACTGTGAAATCGTGTAAACGGTTTCCTAGCCCTGGATAGCTACATATTAAAAAGTTCTTTGCTAAGCAACCATAAAATTATTTTACAGTATTTTTAATGTAGCTATACTTACCTAATATAACCAACCATCCACAATGTTTTCAAGTATTTATAATGTAGCTAACCTCTCCAAGCGAGCATGAACTTGGGGTGTGGCTCTCTCGTCTGCAGGGTTGCAGGGGGTGAGGGAAGGGGTAGCACTCACCGTACTTGCTGCGCATGTAGATGATGAGGGTGAGCGGGTCGCCGACCCTGACGGGGCCGGTAACACGGGTGCCCGAGGTGCCGTAGCCGTTGCGTATCTCCATGTAGCACTCTGGCGGCGACAGCGTGAACACCACGGGGTTGCCCGTCGCCACCCTGCAGCAGCCCAGTCGCTCTCTCCGACACCTCGTTCCTTACTGTGGCGGGCCGGGTTTCCCGGCATCCTGTACCTTTGCTGCTACTACCTTATTTTAGTTCTTTTGCTTCCCCCCCCCCTCCCGGCTCGTAGCAATGTTTACGAAAGAGCTCCAAGGGATGTAGCGTTTGAACCCCACTGTTGGTGGTGGGATTGTGTACTTTACACGAGTGAGCATCTCGCTCAGTAGGTGATACTTGACTTGTCAAAACTATATAAAAAACTATTCATTATTGTAGGCAGTCCCGCTTTGGTAACATTTTCTTGGCAATCATTTGAGCTGTAAAATGCAGATTTAATATTTTTTTTTGGTTTGCTTATAAATGTTTAAGTAGTAGGATCCTTTATGTTAAAAAATTATACGTATTAAAGTAAAATATAATGGGTATTTAAGAACCAACAAAGCTTTAGTAAATTTTTATAAAAGTCATGATTATTTTTGATTAGGTCACATGTCCTATTTCATGATCCTAACTTTGCTTAGCCTCTGATAATAGTTTTCCTTTTTTGCGTTAGAGTATTCATTAAATTCATTTATACATTTTTATTTTAACACTAGCTAATGTCCGGCATGCGATTCTAAGCCTATTTAACTTTTTTGTATTTTTTTGAAGTAGGTACATAAAAACGAAACATCTTTCTCTATCTCTCTATCCATATCTATCTTTATATCCCTCTATAAATCTCAATATATTTCTATATAAGTATTAAAATCTCCTTGCATAGCTCTACACGGCGGAAATACAGCAAATTGTACTATCCTGGGTGGCTCAATTGGCAGACTAAGCTGCCAACGTAACAACTCTGATAATCATAATGCACCCTTACTGCATCTAACTGCACAAACATATGCCATTTAACACAGCCATCCCAGCCCAAACTGCACTACCAAGGTCGGCTCAACATGGCTGACACTCCATTCAACTGCACTACCCTGGTCTGATCAACACGGCCGGCACTACAATTATATCTACTACCCTTGTCGGCTCATCACTGCAGACAACTTAACTACCATGGTCGGATCAACACGTTCCTCACTGCAAACAACTGCACTACCCTGCTCGACCTAACACAGTCGCCACGACAGCCAACTGCGCTACCCTGGTCGGCTCAGCACAGCTGGTACTGCATCCAGTTTTACTACCCTGGTCGGCTGACATCCTGCATTGCAGCCAAATGCACAATCCTGGTTGGAACTGCATCTAATCGCACTACCCTGGTCAGCTCAACACAATCGGCACTGCACCAACTGCACTAACATGGTTCGCTCAACACGGCTGACACTGCAGCCAATTGCTCAACATGGTTGCCTTAACACGACTGACACTCCATCTAACTTCACTATCCTGGTCTGCTAGACACAGACGGGACTGCAGCCAAATGCACTTCCCGGCAGGGCCGGCGCGTCCATATAGGCGAACTAGGCAACCGCCTGGGGCGCCAAGTAGCTGGGGGCGGCGCAGCACGACACATAACAGCTCATATCATATGTTTAACGATTATTGAAACTAGATGAAAATGGATTTTTGTAACAGTTTGGAATGTTTATATTGATATAAGTAATTATTTAAAGTCCACGGTGACCTGTTTATGATTTGTAATAAGTAAAAAAGTAAAAAAAAAAAACACACAAGCCTTTTACATTTGATTGTTTACAAAATCTTAGGCTTACATGATGTATTTTGAGGCAAGAAAATTTTTTTTTTGGGGTGTCCGACGGTGTTGGGGGGGGGGGGGGGGAGGGGCATTAAGGTTTTTCGCCTAGGGCGCCAATTGACCTTGCACCGGCCCTGCTTCCCGGGTGGGCTCAACATGGATGGCGCTCCAGGAAAATGAATTACTTTTGTCAGCTCAACTCGCCGGCACTGTAGACAACTACAATAAACTTGTCTTTCTAACACTGTCTTCACTGCACTGGTCGGCTCAATACTGCCGACACTCCAGACAACTCCAGTACCATGGTCGTCTCAAAATGGCCGGCTTTTCAGCCAACTTTACTAATTTTTTCAACTAAACACATTCTGCACTACAGCCAAATACTCTACCCTGGTCGGCTCAACACATCCGGAACTTCAAATAACTGATCTACCCTGGTCGGCTCAACACAGCCAGCCTTGCAGCCAACTGCACTACATGGGTCGGCTTTACATGGTCTACTGCTTGGAAATCTAATCACTTCAAGCGCAGGCTACATTGTAGGGAGTCTCTGATGCATCGGGCAAAATGTTTGATTTTTTTTTCTTAACAGAATTTTTTTATTTATATTTAAGTAAGTTAAATTTATGTTTCTCAATTGAGAATTATTTCGTCACTATTATATAATTGTCACTCAATATGAAAACCATAATTCTTATCAAAAATACTTTTAGTACATAGTGTAGTCCTCTAGCAATTCGGTTCCTAATGATGACGACCATTCAGACACTGAAAAAGAAAACAGTTTTTTGACCAATAACTAAATACTTTTGTTAATATACTGTAAACCACACTAAATATAAATATTTTTGATTTTAAAACAATACTTTTTTTTTGCTTTATAAAACAGATTTTATAATCAAAATAGTTATCTCCGTCACTTATTCGTAGTGAGGCAAAACAAACCATATCGTTAATAATGTTCGGAGGCTTTCACGGCCATTGTCTGAAGTAGCTTGGATTCTGGGTTGTAGCCGCGTCCTTGGCGAATAATTCACCAACGTTTCGGTCGAAATTGCAGTCGCCATCATCAGGGAGCCGTAACCTACCATATCATTCCCTGGGGTGTGATTCTTTAACGCCCTAGCCTCGTGATGTCACGACCTCAAGTGCAACATCCAGTCTCCCTCGAGTGACGTATGACAGCTGTTCAGCGCTGGCAAATAGCATAGCGTTTTTGACATGAACACGTCTTTAAAATTGCTTCCATTGTGGGAGGCAATTCAAAAAACGAATGAGAACAAAATCGGGGGATACAGTTCGGTGTTGCAGCTACATATCTATCATCTCCATCGAAAATTTAATTACACCACTGGATAGCTAAAGGATCAAAGAATTCGTCACGCTAAGTGAGGACTGTGACGCATCGCGCGCGGTGGAGGGGGAAGCGCTGCCATTTTGTGGTCATTTTGCTTGAGTTTCGAGATTTCCATTTAGTATAACTTTCGACTCGGAGAAGCTAAGACGTTCGTTTGGGTTTTAATCGTCAGCTCTCGTCAAAATCTATCGATTGCATATATAAAACAGTATTGTAAAATAGTTACAGTGAATATATGCGGTGTCAAAATAAAAATAGTACAGGGTAATTATAAAATCCGTGAAACATTTCATAAAATCGGTACAGCGAAATGGAAAAGAATAACGTAACAAATTATATACCGCGTGAAAGAACAACTCTCAAATTTTTTTTGAATGTTGCGCCAAAAAGCTATTTTAAAAAATAACCGACAGGGGTGCTAGTGCATGTAGTTGCTGAAAATGGCTGCGAACCAGGCAGAGAAAGCCTCTTGTGTGCTTGAATACGCCCGTAGCGAATCGGTAGTGAGTGTCCAAAGAGCTTTCCGTGGCAAGTTTAACAAAACACCACCAGTTTACAATAGCATAATGAAGTGGTACAATAAATTCGAGGAAGACGGCTGTTTGTGCGACGCAAAACGGTCGGGTCGGCCAGGCGTGTCACAACAGACAGTGGATTGTGTACGGGACGTAATGGTGCGGAGTCCCAAGAAGTCAATTTATCGGGCTAGTGCATAATTGAACATCCCTCAGCCAAAAGTGTGGAAAATTCTTCGTAAGCGATTAAGAGTGAAGCCGTACAAATTGCAGCTTCTGCAAGCCATCAGCCACGATGACAAATTGCTCCGACTGCAGTTCTGCATTGCCATGCAGAACCGTCTTGAAGACGATGACTTTGCAAGCAAATTAATCTTCAGTGACGAAGCCACTTTTCATCTCTCAGGAAGAGTCAACCGACACAACACACGCATATGGGGGACAGAGAATCCACATGCAACTCTCGAACACGTCCGAGATTCGCCAAAAGTTAACGTGTTCTGTGCCGTGTCAAACAAGACAGTTTATGGCCCCTTCGCTGAGAGAACTGTCACTGTTATCACCTACCTCGACATGCTGCAATTGTGGCTTATGCCACAACTTGAAGCTGATAGCAGGGACTTGATCTTCCAACAAGATGGTGCTCCACCTCATTACCACAATGTGGTACGAGATTATCTGAACGAGACGTTGCCACATCGCTGGATGGGCCGTGGGACGGCCGCTGACCAAGTGCTACTCCCGTGGCCACCACGATCACCGGACTTGACACCTTGCGATTTTTTCTTGTGGGGATACATCAAGGATAGTGTTTATGTTCCACCTCTACTACAGAACCTTGATGAATTGAGACACTGCATCGTAGCATCTGCTCTTACCATCACTCCTGATATTCCTGGGTCGGGTATGGGCAGAATTGGACTATCGATTAGATGTGTGTCGTGTGACGCAAGGTGGACACGTAGAAAATTTATAACTAGTGAAGAAAAAAAAACTTTGAGAGTTTATCTTTCACGTGGTATATAATTTGTTACATAATTCTTAGCCATTTCACTGTACCGATTTTTTGAAATGTTTCACGGACTTTATAATTACCCTGTATATGTACACATGCTTATACTGCAACAGGTGGGTGCCCCATTTGACGACTACTTGGGTTCGGCGGTAGCGATGAAGGGTTCTCGCATCTGCGGGGTCTCTTTGCTGTGTTCTCAGATACTGAAGACAAGCCACAGGCGGGAGTCGCTCACGTCGTCACATCGCCAGTTTCCGAGGTCCCGCGAGCGAGGCTACAATCACTGGCCACGTGAATGAACCGGAGTCAAATGGAATGGGCAATAGCCTCGCATCTGGGGAGCTCGTGAAGTGACACACTGGTTGTGGGGAACCCAAGAACAGTCACACGTATATAGTATGCTCGCAGAACGCAGTTAAGGGGGTGCCTCCCATTTCAGGTCATGATTTTATTTTTATATTAATCACTCATCAAATTTTAGACTTTTTCAATTGTTTAACTTTCACGTAATGAAAAATATATACAGCGCATACTTTTTGCAGTATTACCTGCCAAAGTTACAATTTTAACGTTTTTGGGTTGTACAAATAAGGAGAATTTAATTTATTGCAGAATTGAAACTGATTTTGTTTGCATTTCTATCACAAAAACTAATTTCATGTTTCTTGACTGTCAAAATCGTAATAAATTAGAGAATTTTGTAATGCCAGGTAAAATTAATTAATATTTTCTGTAATAAATTCAAACCAGTTCTTGAAGTAGCCAGTGGCATTGCAGTTAAACCTAAAAAAATTGGTTGTCTGTTAAGTCGGTTTACGGACGATAGTTTAACGTGAAAATGTCATAACAAAACATTGATGAAATGATTGCATAATTTATGAATAAAATTGAATCATTTTTATTGAATTATCACTATTTTGTATGGATACAAAGAAGGGGTGAAATGAAATCTACAATTTTATTGATAAATTTACTTTTATTTGCACTCAGTAATTCAAATATGTTTATTACTTTAACGAAGAGATTATTTTAACTATAACTTTTATACATGTTTGCTAATTAACTTCTTCTAATCTGTGTTATTCTGTTAAGGATAGGACGATGATAGGAAAAGTAGGAAACGAATGGGAGTGTTTCAAGTTTAATGTGCCTCGAAAAAGTCAAATCGATGGTTGTTCCAATCGAGTGGAAGAGAGATAGATGCGGCGCAAGCGTACAATGAGCGTAACGGGACACCGCGTAACGAGACACCGCGTAACGGGACACTTTTTCGTGCGTGCAGTCGGCGTTCATTGATTTATTAGACGTTGTCACGTCAAAAGTTTCAGCTATGCAATAAATTAAATTACCCTTATTTGTACAACCAAAAAACATTAAAAATGTAACTTTGGCAGCTAATTATGCAAAAAGTATACGCTGTATATATATTTTTCATTTCGTGAGAGTTAAACAATTGAAAAAGTCTACAAGTTTTTCTGTAATTACTGTAAATATAAAATCTTGACCTTGAATGGGAGGCACCCCTTAAGAACCGAGCCCCAGGCAAGGCGACCGGACAGTTTCCAAGGTCGCGCGGTCGCAAGGGGGCTAAAGACCGAGCGCCGCAACAGGTGCGTGACTCACTCGACGTCCAAGAAGGGGAAGGTGACGGTCTTCCAGAAGTCGTAGCCGTACTCGCAGGTGACCTTGAAGTGCTCGTCCCACTCCTCCTCGATCAGCGGGTTGTACTGCACCGTCACCGTGTTCCACATGAAGTTCTTCTGCACAACACAGCGACAAGCCCAAGCTCAGTCTCTGCCCGAACACGCCCGGACATTCTCCCTCGGCCAACCTCGGGACTTGTTTGATTCTTGCGCAGGAACAATGAATTCAAATATTAAAACTGGTCCGTTAGGTTAGCTACATTAAAACACTTTAGAACACTATGGACGGTTAGTTAGGTCAGTATAGCTACATTAAAATAAACAGAGAAATATAAATATATATAAATAAATCCGAGGTTGGCCGAAGGTGAATTGTTCGGGTGTAATCGGGCAGGGACAGAACTTGATGTACATCTTAGGCTTCCCTTGCGCCAGCCCGGCGAGTCCAGGCCGACAACTTTACAACACTCCAGCATAGGCTGGACTACATTACACAACAGCACAGGGTACTAGGGTGCGCGGGGGTCAATGACCGGCCGCCATATTGGATCCTGACGTAACGGCGGCCATCTTGGACAAGATCGTGACCTTGAAATGTGACTCTAATGTGTAATTCAACAAACCCGATTACAATTTTGTCTAAAAACTTACATACATGAACTTCCGGATACTCGCATGCATGAGAGAACGGAAGTACATTGCGAACGGAAGTTATACTTCTTTAGGAGCCGAAATATCGAAAATTCGGCATATCACAGTGCTTTTTTTTTCTCTCCGTAAAATTTGCTTTAGTGAACATCACAGGTCATGCATAGCCTATGGATAGCGAAACTATCATGTAATAATTTTTGTTATGATTTATAGTCATAACATAAAAGTGTCAAATATAAATACACACTAGAATGAAGGTAATGACGTAGCTACAAAGGCAGGAAGAGCGAAGAGGTAAGAGGGAGGAGGCAGGCACTCACGGTGGGAGACTTCCTGCTGTCCTCGTGGTGCGTGTTCTTGCCCAGAGTGCCGCAGCGGTTCAGCTGGATGTAGAACTCGTAGTAGTCGCGCCCCGTGCCGTTGATGTACACGCAGTCCGGGTCGTAGGCGTAGCCTGCACACAGCACGACACAGCCGTCAGTCCGTGCAGGCGTCTGGTCTGTGCAGGCGTCTGGTCTGTGCAGGCGTCTGGTCTGTGCAGGCGTCTAGTCTGTGGTGGCATCTAGTCTGTGGTGGCATCTAGTCTGTGGTGGCGTCTAGTCTGTGGTGGCGTCTAGTCTGTGGAGGCGTCTAGTCTGTGGTGGCGTCTAGTCTGTGGTGGCATCTAGTCTGTGGTGGCGTCTAGTCTGTGGTGGCGTCTAGTCTGTGGAGGCGTCTAGTCTGTGGAGGTGTCTAGTATGTGGTGGCGTCTAGTCTGTGGTGGCGTCTAGTCTGTGGAGGTGTCTAGTCTGTGGTGGCATCTAGTCTGTGGAGGCGTCTAGTCTGTGGAGGCGTCTAGTCTGTGGTGGCATCTAGTCTGTGGAGGCGTCTAGTCTGTGGAGGCGTCTAGTATGTGGTTGCGTCTAGTCTGTGGTGGCGTCTAGTCTGTGGAGGCGTCTAGTCTGTGGAGGTGTCTAGTATGTGGTGGCGTCTAGTTTGTGGAGGCGTCTAGTCTGTGGTGGCATCTAGTCTGTGGAGGTGTCTAGTCTGTGGTGGCATCTAGTCTGTGGAGGCGTCTAGTCTGTGGAGGCGTCTAGTCTGTGGAGGTGTCTAGTCTGTGGAGGCGTCTAGTCTGTGGAGGTGTCTAGTCTGTGGAGGCGTCTAGTCTGTGGAGGTGTCTAGTATGTGGTGGCGTCTAGTTTGTGGAGGCGTCTAGTCTGTGGTGGCATCTAGTCTGTGGAGGCGTCTAGTCTGTGGAGGCATCTACTCTGTGGAGGCGTCTAGTCTGTGGAGGCGTCTAGTCTGTGGAGGTGTCTAGTCTGTGGAGGCGTCTAGTCTGTGGAGGTGTCTAGTATGTGGAGGCGTCTAGTTTGTGGAGGCGTCTAGTCTGTGGTGGCATATAGTCTGTGGAGGCGTCTAGTCTATGGAGGCGTCTAGTCTATGGAGGCGTCTAGTCTGTGGAGGCGTCTAGTTCGTGTAGGCGTCTAGTGCGTGGAGGCATATAGTCTGTGGAGGCGTCTAGTCTGTGGAGGCGTCTAGTCTGTGGAGGTGTCAGTATATAGACGTCAAACTGTGGAGGTGTCTAGTCTGTTGATGAATCAGTTTGTGGCGATGTTACTGTATTGATGTATATAGTGTTGTCATTGTATGACGGTAACAGCCTTTGAAGGAATATTATCCTACGGAATTATTAGATAGTCGAGGTTTAGTTGTTGGATGTTTATGGTGGTGTTATGTTTTGTAGTTATTAGGAGTGTAGGTATAAGTTTAGGGTGATTTATTCTTTGGAGGTTTTTATCAATTAAAGTATTAATCTTTAGCGGTATAAGTGTATGGAGATGTTAGTTATAGAAGGTTTTTATCATTTAAATAGTAAGTCTATGGATGTATTTTTATATAGATTTATTTTAGTGTTTTGCGTTAAATATTATGGATTTTTTTAAAAATTGTTTTTGTCAGTTCACGGAGGTATGATTTAATTCAGTTTTTTATGTTTTTTTATGGAAATATAATTCTAAAAAATATTTATTTTTGTAGGTTTAGTTAATAGGTGTTTAATTATATAGAGTTATTAGACTATAGAGGGATTAGTTTATGTATTTATTAGCCTTTGGAGGTCATAGTTATTTGTGGCATTAGTCTATGGAGTGGATATCTGTTGCAAAGATGTAGTCACTCTGGTTATTGATTGGTTAGCAAAACAAATATTAGTTATATTATGGTTATTACTATTAGTTTTGATAAAATATCGATATAAACTCGTTAGGAGGAATCGTAAACATACCATAATGAAGTGAGTATTGATAAACAAAGATGTTAACTATACATTATAACGAAACTTGCGTTAAAATTTATTATAAGATATAAAGTGGTTTGCTATGCAAACTGGCAGTGAGTGGGGGGTTCGTTTTCCTTGTGGCAATTATTAATAAGCAAATATTCCACACATCCTATTCCTAACGTCTTGCTTCCATACTGTTACCAGAAAACTATTAATCCCAACGAATATAGCAGAGAGATTTCCGTAAACAAAAGGTGTATTTTTGAGGCTTAGAAATGGCCTTTTCATCCAAATTATGACATTCAATTAAATGAGGTACTTTGTTTTCTTAGTAACGAGGCTGGCTAACCATTTATTTTATTTATTGTCAGAAATTTTAGATAAAATATTTAGCTGTCAAATTAAAAATGTTGATAAAACTACTATTTGGAAAGTGCACTTGATCTTGGGATAACTACAACACGATCCCGAAAGGTTTATAAAACAACACGACCGCCTTTGTTTTGTCTTACCGAACTTACTTTTTAGGCGAAAATTTTATTGTCCAATTAATTTGAACTGAAATACCTAAATTTTAGACATTAAAACACTAAATTTTTCATACATAGAGGCTTATATTGGCCGGTATTTTTTTTTGCAACGAAAAATTGCTCCCTCATACTATGAAAAAACTTAACACACACACACACACACACACACACATATATATATATATATATATATATATATATATATTTGTGAATAAGCAAACTATTACTTTGGTTTAACATTTAGTGAAGGTATGAAGAAACAGCCAAAGCTTTCAACTGCTAGTGAAAATGTTTAGTTTTGCAAAAAAAAAAAAAATATATTAGCTGGTACAACCTACTGTTTAGTGACACCACGTGTCACATAATTGTTATAAAAGTTAACATCTGATATTATTTAACTGTTAAGCTGAAAGTAATGCATATTTCGTTGTGAATTATTCAGCAATCATCAATAGGGAGGTAAGAAGTACAGAAATATTTAGAAACGCGTGTTTAAAGCCACTCATTCGCGTCTAAAGGCAAAAGGCAAAATGCAGAGGCAAAAGGTAAAAGGTAAAGAGAAAAGGCAAAATGTAAAAGGTAGACGGCCGACTGAAGAAGAGACAAGGACTCGCCTGCGGAGTACAGCAATCCTGCGAACGAGCCGTTGAAGCCGATGCGTATCTTCATGTAGTCGTCCTGGCACTCCGCCTCGATGTCTGCAACACGCAACACAGTCCTGTACTGCGCCGCACATACACCAGCGGCGCACACGTCTCACACGACCAGCACCAGTCGCCGGCCAAGTGAACTCACTGTACAGCATGTCCATATTCAGTGGTATACTATAACAGTTTCATTTAGACTATTTCAAACAAATGACACGTCTAATTGATGAAAACTAACCTAGTTTTTCTTACAAATGTTTCATGTGTGCACCTTTAGTAGCTTGGTTTCTGGGTTGTAGCCGCGTCCTTGGCGAATAATTCAGCGAAGTTTCGATGGGCATTGCAGTCGCCATTATCAGGGAGCAGTTACCTACTGAGTATCAACTGTAAGCGTTGTAGAGTATTGGTTCAAGGTCACAATTAAAAAGTAACTCAAAACAGTTTTAGATCAGCGCATGCGCGAGTACTGCTTTGCTGTTTTCTCGCTTGCAGCGCCACATACGCAAAATTGATACTCCTGAGCGTAAAACGTGTTGTGTTCTGCAATTCACTAAGAGTGAATCTGTAATTTCAGCCCTCCTCATTGGAATCTCTTTTTACGAGAGTGGTTGAACGTCGAAGTCCCTGGCCGTTGGATTGGTCGTAATGGTCGAGACGCCAGAACTCTTTTTCACTGGCCTCCAAGTTCACCTGACGTAACGCCAAGCGATACTTTCCTTTTGGGCTTTATGAAAGATCGTGCCTACGTTCCGCCGCTACCTGATGATTTGCCAGAGTTGAGACACAGAATTGAATCTGCTATTGCTTCCATTACTCCGGATGTGTTAAAAAAAATGTGGGAAGAATTGGACTTTAGGTTGTATGTGTGCCGTATAACTAAAGGTGCACATACTGAACATTTGTAAGAAAAAAATATGTCAGTTTACCTTAAATTTGATGTATGATTGGTTGTAAATAGTCTAAATTAATCTGTTATAATGTATGTACCATTTAAAGTGGGACATTATTCTATGGACAGTCTGTATTTTTACTGGCCAAGATCCTGTAGTTCCCTAAACGGCATAACTAACAAGTTACTTGTTTGTCAGTAAGATGACACTGATATGCAATGCTCGTGCTTCAAGTCGCCTGCCCAGTGCTACAATTACTGTTAAGACCAGAGACGAGAAGCTCTAAGGGCGACAACGTCACGCAAATCATTTGGCCAGACGTCTCTACGTGCGTGGCTGCTGGCAGCAATCGGATAATAAAGCGGCAACACTACAACTTTTTCGTTAAAAAGGTAATAGCGCACGCACTGGAGGGTTTCATAAGCATTTTGTTAAATTGTTTCAAACACACATAAAATAAGTGTATTTAAGGTATTTCGAAGGGGTTCAAATAAATTTATCACCAAACGCTTAGTCTTAAGATGGCATTTGGTTGGAGTAGTTTCGTGAATGGCATGAAAGTCGCGTGGAAGCATGTTGCTGCAATCTGTGGTGAATGGCGCGAACCAAAGTTCACAAAGCCAAAGGGAAACTTCATTTATTTTAATTCAAAACTGTTTTTTTAATTCGTGCAAAAGGGCAGTATTTAAATAATATTTCTTGTCGAAAATCAGATACAAGGCCAGGGTTAAGTATTTTTTCAAGTCTTTTTTTAAATTTTATTAGAACCGTTTTATTATATAAATCAAAATTTTGGTCTGCACATGGAATGATTCTGTAGTCGACGTAGCTGCTCCGGCAGCGAATTCTAGCGCCAAGCGCGGAAACTAAGTGTGATTCGCGTCCAGAAATGTAGTTGATAACACAATCTGCGTGTAGTTTTCTTTTCCTTCGATGTATTACGAATACGGTTTAGTGGTTGCGTGTGAAACCACATATTTCCAAAAGCATAGAGTGCAATGCTGCGCCAGACAGGCATACGTCTCTATGTGACGGTAGCTCTAGACATAGCGGGCTCCTAAACATTTGGGCAACGACTCAGAGCTCACGAATGTAACTCATGACTAGGGACACCTGTATTTCGCGAATACATTTCGTGTCAAGGTATTTCACAAAATACTGTAGCTTTTCTACTGTGGTTATTGGCTGAGGTCGGTGAGAGGTGTCGTCCCGCTCTTGACGGGGCCAATGAGAATGTGGTCACCGTACTGCTGCACCCTCACAATTTGCCATGACTCTTAGAAAAAGCTACAGTGTTTTTGTGAAATACCTTGACACGAAATGCACTCGCGAAATACAGGTGTCTCTACTCATGACGTATGTTGGTGTCGAACCCATACCCTCGCTTCATGAGCGTGACCAAACACTCTCAGAACTGTTCCAGTGTCAGTTTGTAGTTGGGGAGGGGGGGGGGAATATTTACTCACTTGTTCAGTAACCATCTAGCCATGGTCCAGGCCACAGAACAAGGAGGGAGATACAGAAGCGCGACTCTTACAGTGGAAACTGAACAATATGTCACGCCACATTTGTCGCTATCTGTTGGGTGGGCCCATAACTACTAGAAAAAAAAACTCGAGATAGAAGTTCTAGTACAAAGTTTTAGGTTAATATAAGTAAGTAGTATATTGAAACATGTTAATAATGTTAATTTATCTACTTGATGATTAATTGTTTAGTAAAAGTGATTTCTACTGTGTGAAAAACACTTAATTGTGTTTTGTAATAAAAAAAGGTCATGTTATGTATAAATTAGTAGGAGTTGCAAAAATTTCTGGTATGTCACACCACAAAATATGTGGCTAGCAAAATTGAGTGAATTATATTCACTGTTTTTTTTTTGCCTGGTAATAGCTTATGCATTACTTCACACAATCAATGTAGCTATGTTAGCAATATATTAGGAAAGCTACTATCTAGTGGGTGGGCCGAAAAATACTTAAAAAAAAACTAGGTCTCAATCTCAGAAATTGTAGTTTCTCCACCATGATCCAGGCTCTGTTGTTCTGCATCCTGAGACTAGCTATTTTTGCCTCCAGTGTGTTTGCTCGCCCTTGTGACATTTATCCAGAAATTACAGACTGTAGTTCGTTAGTTCGTCGCTTGGTGGCACCTTGCCTTTGCCTACGTCATGTAAATTCGCGGCACAGGTTATTCACGTGTCAACGTATAATAAATCGACGAACGCCGGCTGCACGCACGAAAAAGTGTCCCGTTACGCACATTGTTCCGTTGCGCTGTGTCCCGTTACGCTCATTGTACGCTTGCGCCGCATCTATCTCTCTTCCACTCGACTGTTTATAAAGTGAAGCGAAAAGTTAATGTGGTTTTCATTGCTTATTACAACAATTACGGCAATAAAGGCTAATAAATTATTCTTGCATTTTAATAATCTGATTACTACTATAATTTCAAGTATTTATTCTTTTATTAGTAAAATAAAAATGATTCAATCTTATTCATAAAGTATGCAATCATTTCATAAATGTTTTGTTATGATTTGTCACGTTAAACTATCGTCCGTAAACCGACCTTACAGGCAACAATTTTTTTTTGCGCGGTTAAACTGTGAATGTAAGTTGGCGGTTCGTCATTCGCTAACCTAACTCCTTTCTCCGGACTGCGCCTGGCCACGCCGTCCTGGACTGTGTTCCTTAGCTCCGAGATGACAGTCTCTGGGCCATCACTGTTAGTGAGCTTCGGGCGTGTTCGGGCATGTTCGGGCAGGTTCGGGCCACGTGCTGCAACGTGTTCTCGTAGCCATCTTAAGCACTGCACGTACATCCCTGAGTTGGGTGTTTGCATATTTCGTAACAAATGCCTAGTTTGTAAGTCATCTATCTTTTTTCTGTCTTAGTTTCTTAGTTTTTTAGGTGCTGACTGGCGGCGGAGTGAGTGGTCAGTGTAACCACTCACCACCAGGGGCGCTTGCGTCCCTGGTCACTAAATCCAGTCCTGGATAAATAGCAAAGCGGACCACGAGTCCAAGTGCCCAACCCCCGCATGGTAGACTCTTTTCTACTCTGTCCAACACTTCATCCAGACCATCCTCTGTCTCCTGTAAATTCCTACACGTAATGCATGCCAAATTGCACTCCGCATGAATGTGCCCAGGGTTTTCCCTGTGTCTATGCAGGTTTCATCTGGGCCCAACCTATCTCTAGTTATAGTCTAGATTTAAGAGCGAGGGGAGTTAGTCATGGCGCCAATCGCTGCCATGGATGGCTAATCCCCTCCTAGCACATGATGCATGCGACCCTCTCCCTGCATGGCTAATCCCAGCATGACTAGGCGTATAGGCTTCGGCCTGAGACGCACCTAGGTCCCTCCCTAACCCGGACCCCTCCAAAATACACTTAGTTTTAGTTAGGTTAGGAAAAAAAACAATTGTTCTCGTAGCCCAGTGGCTAAGGTCTGCATTCGGGAGACCTAAGATGCACATAAAGTTCTGCCATTCCCGATCACACCCGAACAATTCACCTTCGGCCAACCTCGGGATTTGTTTTATTTTTGCGCTGGAAAAATGAATTCAAATATTAAAAGTGGTCGGTTAGGATAGCTACATTAAAACACTTTAAAACACTATGGACGGTTAGTTAGGTTAGTACAGCTACATTAAAATAAACAGAGAAATATAAATATATATAAATAAACCCGAGGTTGGCCGAAGGTGAATTGTTCGGGTGTAATCGGGAATGGCAGAACTTTATGTGCATCTTAGGCTTCCCTCTGCATTCAAACAAATATTGTAAGAATACGGGAAACTGGTAAGAAATAAGCGATACTGCTGAGGCCAGCAAACCTGGTTGTGTGGAGTGTGCTTTCGTTTAAGGTGCGTCGAAACTGGTTTACAGTAGTGGCATCTAGCGGCGTGGAAGCAACGCAGTAAATTGTCTCGCGCTTCACCACTGCTGATTGGCCAGAGTTTCCCATATGGTCGTGTTACTATGTTTGACTCAAACCTCAACATGCTGGCGTCTCTCGGGTCGATCCGAGTCGCTTCAGTCAAGATTTACCGCCTGCTCATAACTCCAGCAATGGACATGAAACATAAAACCAGACTTCGCGTCCAAGTTCCCAACTCCCGCACGGTAGACTCTTTTCTACACTGTCGAAATTTTCATCAGTATCATCCTCTGTATCCTGCATACTCCTACGATGTTAATGCATGCACTTTCATCCCGCAGGTGTGTGCCCAGAGTTTTCTCTGTGTCTATGCGGTTTTTACCCGGGGCCCAACTTAACATAGTTCTAATCTATTTTTAAGATAGGGGAGTTAATCATGGCGCCAATCGCTGCCATGGCTGGCCAATCACCAACAAGCACACGATGCATGTGACCCTTCCCTGCATGGCTAACACCAGCACGACTAGGCTTATAAACTTCGGCCCGAGACGCATGTAGGCTCCTCCCTAACCCGGACCTCTCCTACGAATAAACTGCATTTAGTTGGGTGTCTTTCTTTTCTCGTCAGATGTGTGTAACATCTAACCTCGAAAACGAGAAAATTAATGTTTTCTAATGTTGCTAATATACTCATAATACGAAACTTGAATATGAAAACCCAACGTAGAATTCTTTAATATAATGTGGAGCATGATAAGTATAAGAAAATCATTCTTTCAACTACATATCTTAACACGAATCACACGTAACTCCGCACCCAACACTAAAATTCGCTGCCGGAGCAGTTACGTCAGCTATCAAATCATTTGATTTGCAGAGCAAAAGATTTAAACTCTATAATGAAAAGGCTCCAATAAAAAGCAAAAAGGACTGTATACATTTTTTAACTCCTGATTTGGCATGATTTTCAACAAGAAATTTTATCAAAATACTGCCCATCATGTTAAAAATTCATCAAAACAGTTAATTATATAAAGTTTTCCTTTGGCTTTGTGAACTTGGGTCAGCCACCGTTCCATGTGATTACGTTCCATTCATGAAATTACTCTCAGCAGATGCCATATACCGAGAGCTAAGATGTTGCACATAAAAGAATACTAGTGTGATAGGTAGGGACACCTGTATTTCGCGAATACATTTCGTGTTAAGGTATTTCACAAAATACTGTAGCTTTTCTCCTGTGGTTAATGGCTGAGGTCGGGGAGAGGTGTCGTCCCGCTCTTGACGGGGCCAATGAGAATGTGGTCACCGTACTGCTACATCCTCACAATTTGCCATGACTCTTAGAAAAAGCCACAGTGTTTTGTGAACTACCTTGACACGAAGTGTACTCGCGAAATACAGGTGTCCCTAGTGACAGGCACTGACGCTGCACGCGCGTGGTGTTGTGTCTGCGGCGGCGGTAGTCGCGGTCCCAGGACTCCGTGGGCAGCTGCCAGTCTGGTCGGTGTACCGGCCTGCTGCGGCTCACAGGCGAGTAGCCGCTGCCGTCCGCCACGAACACCACCTGCAACCACAGCCACGCGCTCGCTCTCACTGCGCCTGCAGTGCTCCCGGTGGCCGCGCCCGCAACTGCACCCACAGGCACGTTCCAACATCATTGCGCGCGACGGGAGTGATATAGGGAAGCCTATGATGAACATTCTGTATTGCACAGACCCGAACAAGCCCGAATATCTACCTTCGGCCAACGTCGGCATTGAAATGATTCGACAGTATTTTTAATGTAGCTATACTAACCTAACATAACCAACCATCCACAATTTTGTAAAGTAATAAACAAAAAAACTGACGAAGTTGGCCGAAGGTAGATATTCGGGCTTGTTCGGGTCTGTGCAATACAGAATGTACATCAAAGGCTCTTCAGTAAAATAACAAGGCCGAATTTTAATCAATATTTTCACGAAAAATTGTTGGCCAGCATCTTGCCTCGTATTCTCCCCGCCTCAGTGCACGACCGGCAGCTGTCGTGACCAGGACTGCTTGTGGCTGCAGCTTCTCAGAGCTCCCCTGAGGTGGGCAATTACAGTCATGCTCCGTTCTAATGTTCGGGCTCTCCAGCACATATAGACGCAAAATGTAAGACATTTATCAAAAGTCTGCACCCCCCTTTCCTCTATTCCACGAATAACTGCCCAGAGCATTGACCGGTGCTTAACCCCGACTAGCGACGGCCTGTCTCAAGGACTGGACACTGGTGTTCGAATGTACCGCCTCTGACCTCTAGTGGCGGAGCTGTCTACTACTTCCCTGGGTGTTCGAGTTTTTGCTTATCACATCCTTCCCTCTAGCCACCAGAGCCACCAGAGCGCTCCACCAGTCTCCTCCATATGCCCCATGCTTTTGAAGTAGTCTCGTTCGAGATGTGCGAGTCGACTTTGTCTCTGTTTCGGCCATTCTCCGGTAGATAGCGCTGCGATCAGGTGACCACTGCAGCATCAAGCTCTCGAAACCTGTATTTCTCGATCCCTCCTTCAGACATCTTCGGAACCTTTCAGCCCTGTAACCGAAGTATCCGCTCTTTCTTCCAAAATAAAGTGCCTTACCAGGAACTTCTTAGCGCGACTTCCGACTGTCTGCATCGTTCTCGGCCAGAAGGGACTTTCCGTTTTCTAACGATCGATAATGTTCTAGAATGTTCTAGAAACCGGAAGCAGCATCCTGGAACTGTCTGGAACATTTTAGAAACTTCCATTATCCTGTTTTGTTGGTCTATTTCTTTAGTTAAAATTTTTGGATAAGTTGAACGACTTGAGTTCTCATAAAATATTTTGCATTCAGAACGAGTCCTAAAATATCTTGGATGTTGGATGCCATCGGCCAATCTAAATTGTTCCCAGCGAAAATGGAAATGACATCCGTTTCCGTCTCGATGATGGCGAAGAAAACGTGGATGATTAAAGAGACAATAACAGTGAAATAAACTAAAATATTGTTACAATGAAGGAAACTATGGAACATATACAATCAAACAACCAAAAATGCACAAATAGCACAAGAAGTTCATAATTCTATCCAGCACTGTGATGAATTATTAATTTTCAAAATTGAGATAAAAATTAAAAAGTTTGAGATGGCTCAGACCAAAAATAAACTTTGATAGGGTGACATATTTTGAAACATATTTGAGGTTAACAGTACAAATTAATTTTATGGAAAAATGTGACAGATTTGAAACAGATTTAATATATGTACAAATTAATTTTATATAAAAAAAATGGAAGCCATTTTCCACACAATACTACCTCTCCAGCTCTGTTCTCAGGTATATTGGAGACAAACATTTGACAGTGTGACAGAGCCTCCAGCCTAGAGGCCTAGCTGTTTCCCCCTCCCCCTGCCAGGCGGCGTGGTGATTGGACGACTGCCGCCATCAGGGCCTGGCTGAAGAGAGACTCCTACAGCGCAACCTGCCTGCGCGCCATCTTTGCTTAGGCATCGGTTAAGGGGCAGAGATAGGAATCGAAGGACGCCATATAGGCTTCAGTGCTTTTATGTCCTTCGATTTTTAATTTTAGCTTCGTAAAAGTACAGTATTAAATTCAACGAAGTTGATAGTAACTGGCTGCTACAAATGGTTTCCACTGTGAAGTCGCCGTTTAGCATTCGAATAATTTTTTTTGGAAACGACTAGAACTGTAATAATGATGTTGATGAGACACAATGTTATGATCTTTGTAAATCATTCAACGTGTCATCTACGCTTTAAAGAAGACACAAGTATACGCTAAACACTTGTGGCATAAACGAGGTGTCCTTGAAATAATGTCCAAGTTAGTTTCATTTGGACTATTTACAACAAATACATAAAGTTGAAAGTAAACTAAACTAGTTTATCTTACAGATGTTCACTTACGTGCATCTTTAGTTATACGGCACACATCCACCTAAAGTCAAATTCTTCCCACAGTTTGGTTAAACAATCCGGAGAAATGGACGCAATAGCCTCTTCAATTGTGTGTCTCAACTCTGGAAAATCAATCTCTTATAAAGACTCAAAGGAAAAAAATTGGTTGTCTGTAAAGTCGGTTTACGGACGATAGTTTAACGTGACGACGTCATAACAAAACATTGATGAAATAATTGCATACTTTTATGAATAAAATTGAATCATTTTTATTGAATTATCACTATTTTGTATGGGTACAAAGAAGTAGTGAAATGAAATATACAATTTAATTGATAAATTTTCTTTTATATGCACTCATTAATTCAAATATGTATATTACTTTAACGAAGAGATTATTTTAACTATAACTTTTATACATGTTTGCTATTTAACTTCTTCCAATCTGTGTTATTCTGTTAAGGATAGGACGATGATGGGAAAAGTAGGAAACGAATGGGAGTGTTTCAAGTTTAATGTGCCTCGAAAAAGTCAAATCGATGGTTGTTCGAATCGAGTGGAAGAGAGATAGATGTGGCGCAAGCGTACAATGAGCGTAACGGGACACAGCGTAACGGGACAAAGTGCGTAACGGGACACTTTTTCATGCTTGCAGCCGGCGTTCATCGATTTATTAGACGTTGTCACGTCAAAAATCCCATGGCGTTATGTCTTGTGAACGTGGAGGCCAGCGAAGAAGAGCTCTGTCTCGAGTAAGATCACCAATCCAACAGTCCTCTGGCTAAAGCATGCAGCAACTGTAACCGTTATGGATTTTCAACGGAAGGCACGTTTCACTGTTAGCAAATTGCTGAATAAAACGCTTCAGCGCTTTGGAATCGCCATTTTGAATAGACAGCGATGCAAGCGAGAAAACAACAAAACAGAACTCGCACATGCGCTCATCTAAAACTTTTGATTTACTCTTTCATTGTGACCTCGAACCAACACTCTACAATAGTTGCAGTTAAATTTATAATTCGGACATTATTTTATGTACCTCACGTATGCCAAGGCTTACCGCCTGGTTGGGATAGGCGCGGCGGAGTTGGGAAAGCAGTGCCGCCTGGAGATGGTGGATGTGTGAGGGAGTCGACGTGAAGACATGCTCCCTGGCGCGCATGCAGATAGCCATCAGGAGGAAGCGGCGTAGCGCGCGGTTTGGCAACATGGCAGTCCCCCACCCGGGAAGTTGCGAGGCCCGCAGGAACAACCGTTCGCTCTCCGCCGGTGACGTCAGAGGGAGGCCCGCTCCGCATTTGCTTTCGAGCTTCGCTGCAGCTTGAGCTTCTAACCGCACTGGTGGCAGTCACAGCACACTTGCAGACATTTCAACAAAGATCCCGCATGAAATAAGGCAAGACTTCTTCGTAATTTCAGAAAACAGTATCTTCACATAAACTAATTTCTCCATATAAACAGAGGGAAAACAAACGTGAAATACATAAGAGTGTTCTTGCAACTAGACTTTAAAAGTTTTTTGAAGTTTTGTTGATATACAAAGTTTTCGTCTAGGGGAATCGTGCTCAAAGTAATGAACTTAGTACCCGTAAATATACGAAAATGAGCGTTAAATTCACGAATATCCCTGGATAATTTGTAACCATGGTTCTTCGTAGATTTAAGGTGTACATTTTTAACAGTGCAGACATACTGTGTCATACCGCGGCCAATGTCTGACTTCCTTGACTTGTGAGTTCCAGCAGCGCCGGTCGCCCTCCAGGTGGCAGTCACCTGCTGGGTGCACTGTTCAAAGGTTTCACCTCCAATTTGCGAAGAACGCTGGCCACTCATTATCCATGGATCTTCATAAATTTCCGGCTATCTTCATTAATTAACGGACACTGAGTTGACTTACTTTAAACATGAATACAATATAAAATTCTTGGTACATTGACAAATTGTTTAAAAACTGATGAAGTCTACATTCCACCTTTGTTAAGATTGTAACATGTTACTCGGTTATTTTAAATCATGTAGGATTCTTCGTTTTTTTCCCCAGGTGGATTCTTCGTTGTAGAGTCCGTCCATATACTGTAATCTCTAGCAGAGTAGATTGCCTTCGACACAGCTGGAACTCACAAGCCATGCAAATCTAAACTTTTTTAATTTTTTAATTTGGTAGCTCCAAAAAGTTATAATGATGCTATACATATCTTTCTGGTATGTCAATATGTAATAATCAACGTTAGTAAAGAAATATATAAATGTTAAAATTTGAGGAAGTAACATGACTTTACTTTCAAAGAAAAAAAATGTTTTTCATTTTGTTGTTGTTTGAGAATAATATTTTATATAATAATTTTCTTTTTAATTTTGGGTTGACCTTGGTTCGTTGTATTGTCACTAAATTAAATAATTTTTGTTTGTTGCTGTGGGCGTGATGAGTTGGCGGAGTGCGAAGTGTAAGTACGGAGTGGCGAGTGCAGAGTGGTGAGTGCGGAGTGCGAGTGCGCATAACGATTGCTGCAGCGGGAACTGTCTATGGTCCTGACTCAATTAGGAAATAATTGCGCATTAAAAATAAAAAAAAACGTTATTTTAAATAGGAATGCTAAAATAGTTTAAATACCACAAAAAAATTAAAAATTATTAAAAATAATGCACAAAATTTAGAGCATTAGTAAAAAGCCAGTTGTTATAAACTAATTTTGAATATACTTATGAAATATTAGAATGTGAATATAAAAAAAAACTTCAACAGAATAGAGAGTGCATCTATCCTGCAGAATTTCGGAAGGGAGTGACATATCCTAATACATACTCCAATCTCATCGCTACTCCCCAAATATTATTTTAACATTCCAAGACCTCGTCACATTTATACACACAAACTGAAGTGTTATGTATACCCGCAGATGCGTTACATGTCTCTTCCACCCACTAGCGTGACGTCACGCGCGTTAGACGTGAAACTTCACAAGACAGAGCTGCGAGAATGTACAGGAATGTGTCAAGTATGCGAGTGATCAAGTATGCAAATATACATATGCAAGTTTGCTATAGTAAAACAATGCCATCGAGCGCCCCACTCCCAACATTTTTGTTTTGATGACTAATCGCCTCGACTCACCCACCAACAGTAGATAAATTTCACTTAAAATATCACTAAAGTTTAATCTGGGCCTGAATACCAGATGATTTAGTTATTTTATACTGTCTGTACTTTTCCATGGAAAAAAATCTTCGAAAACGGTACTTTGTGAGTACTAGTTGCCCCAAAGAAATGCTGTTAGGTATTTTTCACGTCTCGTACCCAAACAAACCAATCGTTACACTACTATGAACAATATTTTTAATGTAGCTAACCAATCGTTTATAGAATTTTACACAATTCATTATTGAAGTTGACCTAACCTACCAAACCGTTCACATGATTTTACCGGGCCCTTAATCTGATAAATATTTCTGGGCGTGGGAGAGTTTTCATGCAACCATACTCTTTAATTCTGCCTCTAGTTTTCTTGTTTTAATAACATCAACCTCCATTGAGTACATACAACTGTACGGCACACATTAACTTAACACTAATGTTTGTTTGTGTTATCGGGGACAAATAAGTATTCCTTCAAAATATTCGATAATTCCACTTGATAAATAAAAGTACAAAATATGCATTCAAACTTGTAGCAAAAATTGTGATGAAAAACCTGCAAAGTTTTACATTTGTCTTACGCACTAATTTATTCGTTATTCTCTCCCTCCCTCCCCCTTTTCCAGAAATTCATCGTTTCAAACCCCGCGCCATAATGCAGTATCCGTTACCCTGAAATAACACCATGCTTGACTTATCCTACCAGCTTTAAAGAAGTTTCACTTCTAAAACGTTTTTACGAAATTGCCACATAACATTTTCATCCACCGACTTATTAAATTGTCAAACGGTAACCTACACGTCAAATTGAGATCGACGAGTTGTTTCCTGTGTTTGTAACCTTGTTGTTTTTGTTTATCTCACAGGGCCTGCGGCCGCAACAGGCAACGGGAAACCACGGCCGAGTAATCTTTCCGAGGACTCTGGGCTACGAGTCCAACTTCGTGAAGCTGAGAGACTCGAGTAGGCTGCCCCTGGAACACATGCTAACCCGCCAAACAGAAGTGTGTTGCTCGTTGCGTTTGCGTACGTGACAGGCGCTGCCATCTCGCCTCTCAACACTACATATTTTTGCCATATAGTGTAGCTTTTATCATCCTTAGAGTGCAGTGTGCATTTTTAGTCCCTCTTTACAATTAACGATATCTTATTCCAGTGTGCCCTTGCCAGAAATACGCAAAGAAAACAAACTTTTTGGACATACTGTATAATGTAGTAAAACATTGATAAATACTCGTGTACAACAAGAAAATTGAAAGTAAATTAGGTATTAATAGTTTAAAAATAGGTAAACGTTTTTGTAGTTTTTCATCAAAAGCATCATCTGATAATATTCAATTCTTATTTCAAAGAAAACGTAAGTGAATGACTCATCTTGGTATCAAACCTTTCTTGCCCTCAAATACATGAGTAGGGAGTTGTGGATGGTTATGCCACGTGACTTGGACTGTTTGACTGACGTCTAGCGTGTATGGATGATGTATAGAGATCGGAAAAATTCGCGCTTTCGATGACCTCTAGGATAGACTCCACAACCTCCTATATACTCAGGCAAATGCCACCTGTCGAATGGGACGCTTGCGATTCGATACTTTTTTGGTTGAAGGTTTTCCATTTGCTCAAAGTCCTTCAGATAAACTGTAAGCCAATCACAGAAGCAATATAAACGTACAATTGTTTGGATTCTAGCATATCGTGAGATGAATCCGCGAATTTTTCCGGTCTCTAATGATGTATAATATGTCCGACATGTTTAATTAGTGGTTGCCACTGCGCTCTGGTGGGTCAAAGGTCTCAGGTGCAAATACCACGCGGGTCTGTTTACTGAGACATTCAGAAGTAGCTCTAGGCAAATGATAGTTCCCGTACTGCAGGCTACACAATGACTTGGAAATGATTAGATAGTGTACATGGTACAGATGTTATAAATTTGTTTTATGTGTAACATCTTAGCGTCTCGGTGTACGGCAGTTGGTACGAGTGATTTCGTGAATGGAACGGAAGTAGCATGGAACGGAAATGTGTATCCACGGTGCTGCCTTCAGTGGTGGATGGCGCAAACCAAAGTTCATAAAATAAAAAAAATTGGTTGTCTGTAAAGTCGTTTTACGGACGATAGTTTAACGTGACAACGTCATAACAAAACATTGATGAAATGATTGCATACTTTTATGAATAAAATTGAATCATTTTTATTTTAATAATAAAAGAATAAATACTTGAAATTATACTAGTGATCAGATTTTTTAAATGCAAGAATAATTAACCTTTATTGCCGAAATTGATGTTGTAATAAGCAATGAAAACCACATGAACTTTTCACTTCACTTTATAAACAGTGGAGTGGAAGAGAGATAGATGCGGCGCAAGCGTACAATGTGCGTAACGGGACACTTTAACATGCGTACAGCCGGCGTTCATCGATTTATTAGACCTCACGTCAAAAACAAAATGAAAGTTTAAAGTATTAACTGTTTAATGATCTTTAGTAAGATGGGCAGTATTTTAACAAAATTCCTAGTCGAAAATCAGGTCCAAATCCGGGGGTTTAATATATATACAGTGTAAAATCTTTATAACGTCAATCGATTTAACGATAAACTCATTAAAACGTCGAAATTGCTTGACTTTGGTTGGTTTACCTTGTTTTCTGTACAATAATACACTCTATATAGCGTCACGCTCACTCTATTTAACGTCAACAATACGGCATTATAAATCATTAAGCAGTACTTTATAAGTTGCCGAAGTTTTTGATAATAACTTCAGCTGTGTACGTTCTTTTGTTTGCTGTTTTGTTGTTATATTATCTAGCACGTGTTTACTTCAATTGCACATGTTTACCTCGGTCACTAGACTTTTGTCAAGTTGTTACACGTTATCATTATCGCAGTTGCTTACAGACTTTCCAACTGTAAACATGGCGAGTAAACGAAAATCTTTGTGTAGTGACGAAATTTTTTTATTAATAGGCTCAATAAGGCGGGAGAAAAGATCAGTGATGTTGGAAGACGCTTTGGATTTAGTGTTCTACCGTGTCTACAATATGGAAAACCAAAGAAAAAATAACAGACTATACGCAATTAGTGTTTTTATTTGTATGAAATGTGTACTATATTAGTAATTACATATTATTATAGAATAGTAAAATTATATCTTTTATTTCTCTCCATTTAACGGCCACTCTCTATAACGCCGAAAAATGCCCAGTCCGTTAAGTGTCGTTATATAGAGTTTACACTGTATACATATAGTCCGGTGGCAGATCAAAAAAACCCGGAAGTGAGGTCCGCCCAATGTTTTATGGCATTTTCTGATTCTTTAAGGGATACTTAATGATATTCTATAGGGTGCCACTTTGACACTCTTGAGCAATTTAAGATATTCAAGATGGCGCCTTAGATGGCTCAAAATGTATTTATCGGCCATAAATTCGCATATAGAACACACTTGATAATCACGTTGGTGTCTAATATAATGATTTTAGTGTCTGGCAATACTAACAACTATTTATTTTGGTGATTAAATTGATTTTAAAGCTTTAACATATGTATTATGCAGATAAATGGGACAACCACTGCCGATATACAATTTTTTTTATTTCTGTTTCAGGTGATGTGAACTGCAATATTTGAAGTGATGACATCCGAGAAAATGGATTGTGTGTTTAAGTGTGGCAAAATAGATACTAACATTATACACTGTGGTGCTCAGAGAATCCGAACTATTATTGAGTGTAGCAGACGACGTAAAGACTGTATAAACATTGAACTTGAGCAACTGCTTGATAGTAATGAAAAAGAAACAGTGCGGTGTCATAAAAATTGTTTCAACATACACTTCAAATACACACGTCAAACGCTATTTGAGGAAGCACAAAGTCGGTGAGGAGTTAACACACAATGCAACACAGCCTAAAAAAGAATGTCGTATTGTTAGTACGCAATTTAGTTTTTTGGAACATTGCATATTTTGTGGTGAAAAGTGTATTATGGATATTGACTCAAAGAATCCAAGTAGATGGCGACAAGTGAAAATATGCAGAACCATAGAGCCGTTATCTAGCTGTAAAACCTTCAAAGAAAACATTTTAGCTGTTTGTGATGCACGTAATGACGAAGAAGTAGCGGAGGTACATATAAAGGTCGATCCACACATATCCGTGCCGTGACGGGACGTGGCATACTGTACCGTGACCTTCAGTGAAAAAAAAAATATCGGCTGACGAAATTCTTAGTAAACTAAAGGGGGAAATACGGTGCGTGTTCAAACATGAACGACAACGTGACTCTCCGACACTCTCAGTGCCCTTCCGGCGTCCACCGTGAAAATAAGAAAAACGTCCTCGCCGATATTTTCAGTAAATACTGATGTGAAAACACGAGTTTGCTTTTGTATTTTCTGTGTGTACCTAATTGTTTTAATATGAACGACGAGCTTCTCATCGAGTTGGTTCGGGAACGGCCAGTGCTTTACGATATGAAGGAGCCCATATACCTAAAAGCCGATTGGAAAGGAAGAATTTGGCAGGAAATTGGTCTCAAAATGAATGTCGATGGTGAGTTTACAAGTTTATTATCTTACAAAATGTACTTTATTATTACAAAATACAAAATTATCATGCGAAATAGTAAATACATAATAAAAAAAACATAGTACCTACAAACAATTTTAACCAAATTTCAAGTAAGGACTTGATAAACGTAATTGACAAAATCATTGATCTCGGCCACCAATAGCTGAATTTTGCCAAGGAACTGATACAGATTCTGAAGCAAAATAATCTTTAAATGCATCTCTAATTTGAAAGGCGTGTTTGGTGGCATTTCCGCCTTTGTGAGACAAGTTCCTTAGTGCTGAGTTGACTGGACTGTAGTCGTTGCCAGAAGTATCTCCACTGATGACTGGTGTACCCTCGTACCTTTCATACTTTCGTATGAAATTGTGAAAAAAGGAAGGTAGCCAATATTATGTTTTCCACATTTGCAGGTAATGACTGAATCCGTCTGTTGTATAATCTGAATTTTTGAACCAAGATTCCAAACCCATTTTCCGAAACCCTTCTGGCATGGCTCAGGCGATAATTGAATATCCTTTTTGGATCGTCTAATTACTGACCGGGGTATGGGCGCATAATATACGGTTTTAAATGAAAAGCCTCATCAGCGACTACAGTGTGTGGTAATTCGATGCTTGCGCCTGGGAGAAGTACGGGTCCAGGTACCGAAAAGTTGCCTGATTCAAATGCTTTACCGATGTTAGAGCATGCCCAAATACCACCATCACTGCTCTTGCCATAGGCACCTACATCTACAGCAATATAGTTGTAATTGGCATCAAACAAGCCAAGCAGCACAACTGAAAAAAATTTATAGTAATTAAAAAATTGAGATCCACTTTTTGGTGGTGCCTGTAGGCTGACATGTTTGCCATCTACAGCCCCGATGCAATTTGGGAAATTCCAATAGCCTTTGAAATCCTGTGAGATTCTTTACTAATCTTCTTCTGATGGTTCAGGCATCACTTCACTCATCAAGCCTTCAACTATTGCACGACATGTTTCGGTCACTATTGACTGAACAGTTGAGTGCCCCATCCGGTAGCTGAACGAAATCGTTTTGAACGAATCACCTGTAGCAAGATATCTGGGGAAAAACAGGGTTAGTAGTATTCCAAGTTTTGTTATTAATTTTATGACAGGACAATAATATTTGTTACTATATTATTATATTACCTATAGTTGATTGGTCAATTTATGAAAAATATTTGTGTGTAATGTTTTGTTGACACAATTTTATCCTTCTGTGTTTACAGGCAGTCAGTGCAAATCCAGGTGGAATAACATACGGGATAACTACAAAAAGTCTTTGGGTAAAAGGAAAACAAAAAGTGGACAAGCTGCTAAGAAATCAAAACCGTATGGATTTGAAAACAAACTACAATTTTTACTGGAATTCATGGAAGAACGCGAAACGAAGGTAAACGTAGGATTCTATCCTGACTCAGAAAACGGAGAATTGAACGATGACAATGAAAAAGAAACTCCACTAACAACCAACATTGATTCTCCTCCACAATTATCGAACAAGCCATCCAGCCCACCATTCGAAGAACATCCTACAACTAGCAATGATATACCCTCCACCTCTGTAGCTTGCTTTTCTAGACCTACCCGCGTGACTGGTAGATAGAAAACCCCCCAAAATGAGTCAGCATCTTCTGTACTTATGAAGTATGTTATCGAGAAGAACGAAGGTAAAACAAATACATCCACCGTAACTTTAGATAACCCTATCGACTGTTTCCTGTTCGGGATATCGGCAACTTTAAAATCCATGCCTCCTTATTTACAACATTTAGCCAAGTCCGAGATTTTCTCAACAGTCCAAAAGTACGAGCTTCAAATGCTGCAAAATCAGCAGGGACAGGCAATTCAACATACGCCTTACACAAATGCTGCATCATTTCAACCTGGTACAATTGATGATACTTCTTCCACAGGAAGTGCAGGAAGTGTAAGAGAATATTGGGAGAATTTTGGTGTACAACAACACTGACTCGATGCTGCAAAGTATACTTATATTGTAACCTACAATTCCTGTTTGAATATAAGAAAAATTTGAATTCCTTAAATGTTTTTTTAAATATTAATCAATCCTCTAATCACTTGTACATATCTGACGCAACTTATTTATAGGAATGTTATTTATAAAAAATAAAAAGTCAATTATAACAAACTAGCATCAACCACAGAAGATAAAGTTATAAAAATATATGTCTGATAGGAAACATGCCACTATAAATTTGTTTGTAATAATCCATAAACATTTACCCTAAACACACAGCGAGTCTTTCTCTTGCAGAAATAGCATTTCTCCAGAATTTGTCCTTTTTCATGATAAACTTCTCAATTTTCATGAGCAAAACATGAAATGCGCTTTGGCTCATTCGAAAGTATTCATAAAATTTACATTCGTCGTCCATCAAGCCTCTATACAAAGTTGCAAACTCTCCTTCCGCGCCTCGAAGCATCCATATGGGATGAACCCAGAGTCTTTTTCTCTTCTCTTCTTCTTCGTCTAAAATTAATTCAATTACGGTCAAGTCTTCTGTACTGAAATTCACTGTGGAGAGAAAACTGAGATCAACTGAGATCACTCGAGCAGACACGTTAATCACTGAAGAACACTGACACGGCAAGGTACGGTACTGTGTGAATGGCAAATAAAAATTTATCACGGATGTCACCGGAGGCTACGGAACACGGAGAGCAATGGTGCCGTCCCGTCACGGATATGTTTGGATCGACCTTAAGAATTTCTGGAGCTGTAAGTGATTTTCATGCTGCCGATGCAAAGTACCATGAAGACTGCAGGAAGAAATTCATGGCTGCTGGTTCCATTAAAACTGCTGTTCTAGGAAATATGCAGGAAGTCACTGAAAAAGACATTACATTTGAGAATGTTGTTGAGGAAATGAAAGCAAACAAGTCACAGATGTGGACATCAATATACGTCCTCCAACTGTACACCAAGAATGGAGGAACAATTCTCAGTCGCAAAGCATTGGTACAACAAAGATCAGAATATTTTGGACAAAATTTGCTTGTTTTAGTTTGTACAGGAATGGCCAATCTGCTCATGTTCAAGACAGCTGCAGCTCAAATTCTTCGTTTAGTTCCAGATGAAGAAGATGACGAAGTCACTATTAAAAGGGTATCAAATTTGATTACTAAGGAATCAAAAGAAAGACGCCCATTTACGAATGAGTAGAAAATAAAACTTGACAACGACTTCATCGAAGAATCTGTAAGCCCCACATTACAGTCATTGCTATCACTTGTTACTGGAAGTAAATGTCCTTCGCTGCCAGAAGTTATGATTGGGTACATCATAACAAGCATTGTAGTAAAACATTGAACACCTTTTCTTGTTGCACTTGGAATTTTGGTCCGAGAAAAGCACATACTTGACAAACTATCACAGTTTCATGTAAGTTGCACCTATGACGAGACATTACGATTGAAGGCATCGGCAGCAAAATCTAGTGCTAACGAATTATCGTGAAGAAGGCCTTGTTCAAGTCGTTGCCGATAATTTTGACGCTACAATTGCTTCACAGAATGGTATTAGGTCAACTCATGCTTTGGCAATGCTAGTCACTCAAAAACAGGCAGCACTGAACTCTGAAAGAAAAAACACAATCCGGAGACTGGCAAAAGGTGAAATGAAAGATGACAACACATCTGCAATTGTTGTGCAACAATATATTGAACCGAAAAAGCCTGATATGCCGGAAAACGAAGCAAAAAGACATGTTCTCCCCTTGCGTATTTTATCAAAGCAAGTTATACTACAACACAGAGCACATAACTTAGATTTCGAATTTTTATGTGCCATTGTTGGAACTCCAGAAACACCTGAGTACTGTGGTTATAATACAGCGTTAGCCCATGGTGGACAAATATTAAGACCCGAAACAATAGCTAAATACATGCCTCTCATTGATATGATACCATCAGATCCTGTGACCATCACGACTGCAATGGTTGAAGCACAAAGACTGACAAAACAGTCAGGGCAAGATATAACATTAATGACACTTTATCAGCAGTTATATAAAGTTGCTGTGAATGTTATGTGGACATATACAGATCAATTCTCTAATTTCATACCTCGATTGGAGGAATGCATTCATTAATGAGTTTTGTTGGTTGTGTTGGAGTGTTGATGTCAAATAGTGGTCTTGAAGAAGTCATGAAATCTTGTTTTGGTGGCATAGAAGCAATGCTAAGTGGTAAAAAGTTCCCACAAAATGTCAGAGCACTTCGCTTGGTCACTGAAGAAATATTGAGAGAAGTCCTACTTTCTACATCTTTGTATAGTGGCCTGATGGCTGAATTTGAGTGCAGGTCAGCCCAGTCTAGAACTACAAAACTATGGGTAGAAAATCTGGTGAAACCAGTGTTCATTATTATGGCATTAATACGAGCAGAACGAGAAGCAGAGTGGTCGTTACACATTTGGGCTTTCGAACAGATGATTCCCTATTTTTTCGCTGCTGGCCACATCAACTACGCAAAATATTGTTTATACTATCTTCGATCGATGCAACGTATTCCCAAAGATATTCTCGACAGATTTGACAATGGACTATGGTCCGATCAGTTTATTGAATCTACATTCATGTGCTACGCCAAGGGACCTGGAGAAATAATAGGTATCACCTTGAAACCAAGTACTGTTAAACGCTGGGCGATGAGCGATGAGCGATGAGCGATGAGCATGCACATATGCAGCTACTTAGTACATGATATTGATGTTATTACTAGAGACCGGACAGTTACGGTAAATAAACATAAAGAAGAGATGCCTGCACGAATCAATGCTGACGAGAAAAACCGCACGAAAATTAGAGAAATGTTGGGTCGGTGTATTGATCCACTGAAACCTGAAAATGGTAAATCTGAAAGAATTGTTAACATTGCATCTGGTTTAGTGTGTAATAATCTAGTCAATGCTTATGAATCGGTTGCAATTGGGTCAACAAGCATGATTCAATTTGAAGAAAGTTGGCCTGCAGGATTCAATCAAACGTTGTCCACCAAAGTTAAAACTATGTCTACAGACAAGAAAAAATTGGTATTGGGAACAAAAGATATTTGGGATACAGAAATTATATTTTCCCGATTCATTGTTCGAGTAGGTTCACGTGGACTTAATACAGAAGAAGTATTTCGTCATGAACTCTCTCCTGTGCCTACTTCAATGTTTGATAACAATGGTAACATGAGGGATTCAAAAAATAAATCAACTCTGATGGTTGTGCTGCACTGTGGAAAGTGTTTTATCCTTCATCAGGCACTGTGAGTGACTTTGTGAGTGGCTTCGTAACTTGTGTTTTGAATGAATTAAGAAAGGCTGATGTGCATTTAATATTCGACCGATACCAAGACTTCAGTATCAAAAGTGTGACAAGGACATCTAGAGCTGGTAAACAAGCTAGCCGTAAACATAAATTGACTCTCAACACACCTCTTCCATCTCAGAAAGTTTTATTAACTGTTACATTCAACAAGATTCAACTAATCAAAATCATTTGTGAAACATTCATAACAGACGGCGGCAAACATGCTGCAACATATGAACACAAACTCATCATTAGCGGGTTGGACTCAATACCAGTTCAAATATACGGAGGGGTTACAATATTGAGAACAGACCTACGAACAATGCATGAAGAAGCGAATGTTATTATCCCACATCAAATGGTGTCCTGTGTTAATGAAGGTTATAAACTTATAACAATTAGAAGTGATGATACAAATATCTTTGTTCTGCTTTTTCACTATTACCGACCGTGTGCACTCAATTGTACTGTTTTAATGGAAGGAACTGCATCCCAGCGTCAAGTTATTGATATTGGAATGACAGCTCATAAGCATCGCGATATGATTACGTATCTTTTGGCAGCCCATGGTTTATCAGGTAGTGATACTGTATCCCATATTTATGGTATAGGAAAGGCAACTGTTGTGAGAGCACTCCAAAAAGGCTTAAAGCTATCGCTTTTAGGGCAAATAGAAGCCAACATTAATGATGTAATATATGAATCTACTGCATTTATAGCATTATGCTATGGGTATTCTATCGCCGAAATTAGGTCTATGTCAGATATAAGATACAAAATGTGGCTTAAACAATGGGAACTGACAAGACCAACAAGGCTGTGAAACTGTGTACCTTGCCACCTACTACCGAAGCCTTTGCCGAACATGTGAAGCGGACTCATTTCCAAGTGTGTGTTTGGAAATCTGCACTTGAGGAAAATCCACCACAACAACTGGCAACAGAATTGGGCTGGGTAGAAGATGTTGTCAACAAAAGCCTGATTCCTGTAACTGTACCAAGTGGAGTTAATCTGGCTCCACACGAGATACTTCATATGGTACTCTGTGGTTGCGCAAAAGAAAACCCTTGTTCTAATGGAAGATGCAGCTGTGTGTTTTCTAAATTAACATGTACATATTGCTATAGCGAAGAAACTTGTTGCAATCCGTGGACACAGATCGTACCAACTGACCCTGCTGACGATTTGGATGATTAGAGAGATGACTTATTAATTGTGTAACATTGTAAATTTAATTTTATTAGCTAAAGAATTTTACATATATAGGTGTAAACACATATGAAATTTGCTTGACATATTAACTCCTGGTTAAGATTTTAATATTTATGTCTATAATTTTCAGAAAATTGATAATACCCATGCTAAATTGTAGCCATAGTTTGGCAATTCATGTGAAACTGAAATGCTAGGATGATCAAGTCTGGACTATGAGACATTTTGAATCGTCATAAGAATGTCATGTATACATTTATGACTTATTAGAATGATCATAAAACTTAATCAACTTTTGATATGTTGTTTGATATGATATCCATAGTGTGAGTGCAAAAGTTTTTTGGTAATGAAGTTACATTCCATTGTCCTATTCAATTTAGTAAAGTGAGACTGCAAGATAGTTTATTTTAGTTATTTTTATATATAAAAATTACAACTATGGCCTTCACATTTATACTGGATGTTAATATTTGTTTTTGTTTTTTTACTTCTGCAACAATTAAATTAAATACGTAATATTTAAAATTTTGATGCTAATCCTTTGCATATTAAATAAGATGCTTGTAAATGTTAAAGGTTACTTATAACATTGATTACAACATAAATTATGTATATAAACGTTACAGCTAACTAAAGATATTTCACGCCACAAACGACTTCAATTAATTTTACAGTCCGTGCTTTTAAATGTATTGTAAATGTATGTGTTAATGATTTAGAATTTAATAAAAGTTCACTTTCCTTGGAATCAAGATATTCCAAATATATTATTATCAATAATTTACGAAATATTTTCTGCTATATTTTATAAAAGTATTTAATTGCCAAAATAATTTGTTCTTATATTTCCTAAGCCCTAAAATCATTTTATACACCACAATGATTAAAAAATGTGTCTTATACGCGCATATATGCCCGATGAATGAAGTTTAAACTATCTTGGTCGCCGTATTAAATATCTAAAATTGCTCAAGGGTGTCAAAGTGGCACCCTGCAGAATATCATCAGATATACATTGAAGAAACAGAAAATGCCATAAAACTTTGGGCGGACCTTACTTCCGGGTTTAGGTCAAAAATGCCATTTGGCAACCGGACTTACATATATTCGCTTTTATTGGAGCAATTTTATTATATAGTTTAAAATTTAGATATGGAAAGGCTTAGAAATCGTAGCTGCTCAGGTGTAGACTATGGAAAAAAAAAAGTATGGTTTGCGTCCATAAAAGTAGTTGAAAACATATTTTACGTATATATATATATCGGGCTTGGGATTATTTTAAAGAATTCCGCGTTAAATCTAGTGTCCGAGTATCCTTTATAAGCGCACTTGGAACACAAGAACGCAGGAATTTTCTCGTTACCGAGGTTAGATGTGCAAATATCTCTGGCGCGCTCACGTGTTTTCTTCACGGGCTAGCGGCGAGCTGCAGAGCTGCTCTGATGCCGCCACGTGCTCTGTGGCGGCCGGTCGCGGCCGAGCGCTGCCGGAAACACCCGAACCTTCCCGGTCGCCGCTCGGGCGCGGGAAACCTTCTTTCACAGACGAGAGAGCCAAACCCCCGATCGTGCATCTTCGTTTTTTTTTGTTCATTGTAAAAGGTTAGGTTAGCTACATTATAAATACTTTAAAACATGTTGGACGGTTGATTTGGTCAGGATAGCTACGTTAAAGATAACTGTGAAATCGTGTAAACGGTTTCCTAGCCCTGGATAGCTACATATTAAAAAGTTATTTGCTAAGCAACCATAAAATGATTTTACAGTATTTTTAATGTAGCTTTACTTACCTAATATAACCAACCATCCACAATGTTTTAAAGTATTTATAATGTAGCTAACCTATCCTAATCGATCGCAAAATTTAATACCACACCGGTTTATACAATGAGATAGAACGAAAAAAAAAAGCGAGCATGAACTTCGGGGAACTTCGGGGAACTTCGGATGTGGCTCTCTCGTGTGTGAAATGAAGGCTTCCCTCGGGACCGGACACCCATAGAGGCAGCTTCCTGACTTGGTCGCCCCGGCGCTAGTGTCGTGCGCATGCGTGGTTGACACGGCCTGGCTGAGCCGTTACCACCGCCATTACCCCCTCTCCTGCCATGTCGCCTGCATGCAGCTCCCTAGCGTGACTGGACCGCGAGTTGACGCTGTCGTCCGGGCTGTTTCATTATGTTGTCCTTGCCAGCTCCCTGACTGCTCGTGTCCTCTCAGGTATAGCCCGTCTTCACCCATCTGATAACCAGATGAGACCTATTTTTGACCTGACAGTGTCTAATAAATCGATGAACGCCGGCTGCACGCACGAAAAAGTGTCCCGTTACACACACTGTCCCGTTACGCTATGTCCCGTTACGCATATTGTTCCGTTGCGCTGTGTCCCGTTACGCTCATTGTACGCTTGCGCCGCATCTATCTCTCTTCCACTCGACTGTTTATAAAATGAAGTGAAAAGTTAATGTGGTTTTCACTGCTTATTACAACAACATTTTCGGCAATAAAGGTTAATTATTCTTGCATTTTTAAAATTTGATTTCTAGTATAATTTCAAGTATTTATTCTTTTATTATTAAAATAAAAATGATTCAATTTTATTCATAAAGTATGAAATCATTTCATCAATGTTTTGTTATGACGTTGTCACGTTAAACTATCGTCCATAGACCGACTTTACAGACAACCAATTTTTATTTTATTTATATACACACCTATGATAGCTTGCCTATCGAAAAGTGTTCATGGCTATTCTTAGTCAAATTCATTTTAATCAAATTTTTTTTTCATCACCTTCTATGAACCTTTTTTTGCAGGCAAGCCTATACTGTTATTTTTTTGTAATTAAATTATCTTTCTTCTGATATCAATTTTTATTGGCTATCATATCGGTGAAGTTATCTAAATTGACTTACCTGTTCATACCTGCTTGCCAGATAGCTATCAACAAAAATCAGTAGGCAAGCCTACCAAGGCATATTCTCTATGTTAAAAACTATCTGTTGAGACTAAATGTGTTTGGTCGTCATAAGAGTGAAGGTGATAAAAAAAAATGATTAAAATTAATTTAATTAAAAATAGCCATGAACACTTTTCGATAGGCAAGCTATCAGTAGTATAGGAATGGGGCTACTGGAACAGGATTCAGGTTGCGGTGCTTGGTGCCGAGCCACATCTCTGACGTCACGTCTATCTGTGACGTCACGGCGGCCATCTTGGACGAGCGTAACGTGACAATATGCGTAACGTGACACTTTTTCGTGCATGCAGCCGGCGTAACGGGACACAGCGTAACGGGACATAACGTAACGGGACAAGTATATCACGGCGGCCATCTTGGATCCGCCATCTTGGATGACGTCATTTTGTTTTCTCGAACTTTCCGCCATTTTGTTTTCCGCCATATTGGATGATGACGTCACCGTTGCAAATTTTGTTACGGCCGCCATCTTTAACTTTTTTATTTATTATCCGATTTTAATGAAAAAAAATTTAAAAATTATAAAAAAAATCCATTTATTAATATTTTAATAAAAGATTTATAAAAATTATATTTTTACGACACGGAGTTCGGAGTCCTCGGTTCGAACCCGGCGAGGGCAAAAAAATTAAAAATGGCGACCGATCCTTCCCCCCGTGGTGTGTGCTAGCAGACTGACTCCCACCACTTTTTTTCAAAGCATATAGATCGTCATCTAGTATGACATCATGTCCGACATCTTGTCTTTGATGCTGGAAGCCATCATCAATGTATCGTCGGCGAGAGTGCGCTCACGCCATGTTAGTTTAGTTCTTATCCGATAGAGTGCAGTAATCATTTATTACTGTGACACCCGCCATCTTGAAATTTGGCCGCCATCTTGAAAATCCGTAATTATTTAGCTAGAAATTCGGGAAAAGTTCCAAAATTCATTAAATAAATCACTCATTAATTTACATATTGATTCGATCGATTCACGTCCTCGGTTCGATACCCGATCGATGCAATAATGTTTAATTTTATGAAAAAATAATAATTTCAATAAACCATGTTAAACTTTCGTAAAGAGACTTTAAATCCTCTACTACCATCATCCTATCAGACGTCAAGACTACCATATTGGAAATTCGTAATTTTAATGCTAGAGATTCGGGAAAAAGTTCAAAATTCATTAAATAAATTTGTAATCAATATACTGATTGATTGGATCGACTAAGGTCCGTGGTTCGATCCCTTGTCGATACAAAACAACATTAATATTTTAAAAAAGTACCACTAAAGTGTAAGGTTTGAGAAAATAAAAAACACCGCAAGTTCTTTTAAAAAAACTTTTATTTCATACATACTACACTACTACAAGTACAAAAAAAAAACACTGACAAATTACTAAAGTTTTGTGGATTTCTCGATTCAAACAGTCTTCTTATTGTACGGACTAAGCCTTTTACATGACTTTAAATGTCTATACGATCCGTTCATCACCACAGCCAGAGACGGACTGAAGTTCATATCACTTATATAGTCTCATTAGCCGGTACAACACATGAGTCGAAACAATAACCATGTTCATTATACGTCTCGGAGCATTTTTTATAATGACGATGTAAGCTATCGAGACGTGAAATTAGTTTATTACATTTTATACACTGAAATTGTATTCTTTGAACATTATTAGAACAACCGCTCCTTTCATGTCTGCGAGCATTTGAAGTTCTAGTAAATGATGCGTCACAATATTTGCACTGATGCGATGCACGCTCTTCATGAATTGAAGTCTGGAATGCAGATGGTGAAACTTCAGCTGATGGTGGAACAGCACATATCGAAGTCTCCTCCAGCATTGTCAGAGGCGTTGCCAACGGGATCTGCTCCAACATCGTCGGCGCCGACGTCATGGTTCTCGTAGTCGATGGTACATCCTCCATCGAGTACGACGTTAAAGTCGGTAAAGGTGCCATCGAAGTCTCAAGAACAGGCAATTACGCGACTTATACACCAGAAGAAACAAACTAGGTGATCCGTACACCGTCAACGGCAGTAACAAAATAAGCGTCCTGCTGTATAGGACTCGTTTATATACATTAACCGGTTTGAATAATACGCTAGTCAAATCAAGAACAATTTACTAAAATACTAGAGTCAAAACAACATTAAAAAATAGAAGCACCATCAACAAAAAAGGAAGCACATTTGGAAGCACCTTCAAAAAAGGTAAAACAATAGGAAGCACCGACTACGAAAAAACCGCACATTTGGAAGCACCGACAACGAAAAGGCAGCACATTTGGAAGCACCGTCATCGAAAAGGCAGCACATTTGGAAGCACCGACTACCAAAAGGCAGCACATTTGTAAGCACCGACTACGAACAGACAGCACATTTGACAGCACCGACAACGAAAAGGCAGCACATTTGGAAGCACCGACTACGAAAAGGCAGCACATTTGACAGCACCGACAACGAAAAGGCAGCACATTTGGAAGCACCAACTACGAAAAGGCAGCACATTTGGAAGCACCGACAACGAAAAGGCAGCACATTTGACAGCACCGACAACGAAAAGGCAGCACATTTGGAAGCACCAACTACGAAAAGGCAGCACATTTGACAGCACCGACAACGAAAAGGCAGCACATTTGGAAGCACCAACTACGAAAAGGCAGCGCATTTGGAAGCACCAACTACGAAAAGACAGCACATTTGGAAGCACCGACAACGAAAAGGCAGCACATTTGGAAGCACCGACTACGAAAAGGCAGCACATTTGGCAGCACCGACAACGAAAAGTCAGCACATTTGGAAGCACCGACTACGAAAAGGCAGCACATTTGGAAGCACCGACTACGAAAAAGCAGCACATTTGGCAGCACCGACAACGAAAAGGCAGCACATTTGGAAGCACCGACTACGAAAAGGCAGCACATTCTTAAGCACCGACTACGAAAAGGCAGCACATTTGGAAGCACCGACAACGAAAAGGCAGCACATTTGGAAGCACCGAAAACGAAAAGGCAGCACATTTGGTAGCACCGACAACGAAAAGGCAGCACATTTGGAAGCACCGACAACGAAAAGGCAGCTCATTTTGGATGCACCATCGAATAAGGAAGCACATTTGGAAGCTCCATCAACAAAAAAAAAAAAAACAAAAAAAAAGGCAAAAAGGATGCAAAATTTACGAGATCTAAGTCTTAGTTAGAAATCAGAATACAAGAAATAAAAACATTAAATTCTTATAACTTAAATTATTTATTTTATTTCTTTTCATTATACAAATGCAAGTAAAACAAGCCATTATTGTATGTAGCCAGCTTCCCTCAGTTCCTTGAGTATGAAGGATATTTCTTTGATGCACGAATAGTTTCCTGCACAAAGCGAACCATGTAGAATTCTTAACCGGTCAACCAATATGTTTGGATCTTTCCATGATGTGTAATCATTCTCTTCTATCACCATCTTCCTTGCACCTTTATAATAAATATTATGGTCTCTGGTGTCTTCCGTTTTACCACCAACCTCAGGGTAACTTTCATGTTTGAGACGGTGATCATCACAAGCTTGATCAGATTTATTTAATATATCACGTCGTTTCCAACGTTTCGGTCTCAGGACACCGCCACATTCTTCGATCTTGGCAGCTTTAGGTGCTTCATCATAGGCTATGTCTTTGTCAGCAGCCTCAGAGTCACTGTAACAATCACCGTAGAAGGAATCGTCTTCACCCAATTTACCATAATAATTCGATGTTGATGATGTTGAAGTGTCTTCATCGTCTTCATGCTTCCTTTTTAGGAGTCCATCATTTTTACAAAGTAGGAAAGAACTACTTGAATTCGGCTGGAATATATTCTCACTTTTCACGTTAAGGATTCTTCCATTGTCTTCATTCTTCCGTAAATCATCATCCTCCTTCAATTTTAGTTCTTTGTCGAGATCGGAAGAGCAAAGAAAATTATTGTCGTAATGCAGATCACTCTTCCTTAGGCTAGTAGATTCATCGTTGTCCTCTAGCTTGTACGCAGGCTTGGCGCTACAAGTTCTGCCATGTCTTTTTAGGCTCTCTCTCCGCGTAAACGACTTGCTACATCGAACACAACTTATCATATTGCGCAGTGGATTTTTAACACAGTCATTCTTCTCGTGTTGTCTTTTATTCTTTCTCAAGATAAACTCTTTACTGCAAAACTTACACCTATGTTCTTTCGATACAGCGTCAGATCCCAAATCGGAATTCATATTAGTTACTGACACTAATGTCAGATGCAAACTAAGAGTTTTAAATTAGATATATTACTTAAATATAATTTTTTAATTATTTCATCAGCGATAATTAATATATCTCATGCAAAAGTACTTTATGCATGTAGTTCTGCTTTTCAACAACAGATGTCGACACATGTTGCTTGCAGGTAAATAATATTTAGTTCTTTTATGCGGGATGCCTGATGCTCACTAACGATCGCAAAAGAAGGATGGCTTTGCTAGACTCCAAGGAAAAGGAAGTTCGTCTTGCATGTTGGTGCTCCACAGATGTCTCATGGCGTAATATTAATTTGACTGAGTAATGATATTTGTTAATTCCACCTGATAAAAATATTGCAAGTTTTGATTTAGTAGCAGAAATTATCGAATTAAATGTAACTCCAAATAAAATGACATGTCTCATTAGACCAAAAAAAATCCATGCAGAGAGCGGTTTCTCAGAATAGTCAGAAACACTTGAAGAAACCACAGGAATGATTGCAAGAACACGGGAAAAACCATCAAAATATTGTCAAGAATAATCAGGAGCACACGGAGAAAACCACCATAATATTAACAATAATAATCGGAAGCACACGGAGAAAACCATCATAATATTGACCAGATTAATCGGAAGCACACAGAGAAAACCACCACATGTTTTCTTTGATATCATAAAATTACAGGAAAAAATATTTAAAAATAAATTAATAAAAAAAATTAAAAAAAAAATGCATAAACAGTTTCTGCTAGCTTGTAAACTTATCATTTTTGAGCAAAGATAGAGTTCTTGTACAAGCCAGAAATTTATGCATTTTTTTTAAATTTTTTTATTAATTTATTTTTAAATATTTTTTCCTGTAATTTTATATCAAAGAAAACATATGGTGGTTTTCTCTGTGTGCTTCCGATTAATCTGGTCAATATTATGATGGTTTTCTCCGTGTGCTTCCGATTATTATTGTTAATATTATGGTGGTTTTCTCCGTGTGCTCCTGATTATTCTTGACAATATTTTGATGGTTTTTCCCGTGTTCTTGCAATCATTCCTGTGGTTTCTTCAAGTGTTTCTGACTATTCTGAGAAACCGCTCTCTGCATGGATTTTTTTTTTGTCTAATGAGACATGTCATTTTAATTGGAGTTACATTTAATTCGATAATTTCTGCTACTAAATCAAAACTTGCAATTTTTTTTTATCAGGTGGAATTGTCAAATATCATTACTCAGTCAAATTAATATTACGCCATGAGACATCTGTGGAGCACCAACATGCAAGACGAACTTCCTTTTCCTTGGAGTCTATCGGAGCCATCCTTCTTTTGCGATCGTTAGTGAGCATCAGGCATCCCGCATAAAAGAACTAAATATTATTTACCTGCAAGCAACATGTGTCGACATCTGTTGTTGAAAAGCAGAACTACATGCATAAAGTACTTTTGCATGAGATATATTAATTATCGCTGATGAAATAATTAAAAAATTATATTTAAGTAATATATCTAATTTAAAACTCTTAGTTTGCATCTGACATTAGTGTCAGTAACTAATATGAATTCCGATTTGGGATCTGACGCTGTATCGAAAGAACATAGGTGTAAGTTTTGCAGTAAAGAGTTTATCTTGAGAAAGAATAAAAGACAACACGAGAAGAATGACTGTGTTAAAAATCCACTGCGCAATATGATAAGTTGTGTTCGATGTAGCAAGTCGTTTACGCGGAGAGAGAGCCTAAAAAGACATGGCAGAACTTGTAGCGCCAAGCCTGCGTACAAGCTAGAGGACAACGATGAATCTACTAGCCTAAGGAAGAGTGATCTGCATTACGACAATAATTTTCTTGGCTCTTCCGATCTCGACAAAGAACTAAAATTGAAGGAGGATGATGATTTACGGAAGAATGAAGACAATGGAAGAATCCTTAACGTGAAAAGTGAGAATATATTCCAGCCGAATTCAAGTAGTTCTTTCCTACTTTGTAAAAATGATGGACTCCTAAAAAGGAAGCATGAAGACGATGAAGACACTTCAACATCATCAACATCGAATTATTATGGTAAATTGGGTGAAGACGATTCCTTCTACGGTGATTGTTACAGTGACTCTGAGGCTGCTGACAAAGACATAGCCTATGATGAAGCACCTAAAGCTGCCAAGATCGAAGAATGTGGCGGTGTCCTGAGACCGAAACGTTGGAAACGACGTGATATATTAAATAAATCTGATCAAGCTTGTGATGATCACCGTCTCAAACATGAAAGTTACCCTGAGGTTGGTGGTAAAACGGAAGACACCAGAGACCATAATATTTATTATAAAGGTGCAAGGAAGATGGTGATAGAAGAGAATGATTACACATCATGGAAAGATCCAAACATATTGGTTGACCGGTTAAGAATTCTACATGGTTCGCTTTGTGCAGGAAACTATTCGTGCATCAAAGAAATATCCTTCATACTCAAGGAACTGAGGGAAGCTGGTTACATACAATAATGGCTTGTTTTACTTGCATTTGTATAATGAAAAGAAATAAAATAAATAATTTAAGTTATAAGAATTTAATGTTTTTATTTCTTGTATTCTGATTTCTAACTAAGACTTAGATCTCGTAAATTTTGCATCCTTTTTGCCTTTTTTTTTTGTTTTTTTTTTTTGTTGATGGAGCTTCCAAATGTGCTTCCTTATTCGATGGTGCTTCCAAAATGTGCTGCCTTTATGATAGTGCATCCAAAATGAGCTGCCTTTTCGTTGTCGGTGCTTCCAAATGTGCTGCCTTTTCGTTGTCGGTGCTACCAAATGTGCTGCCTTTTCGTTTTCGGTGCTTCCAAATGTGCTGCCTTTTCGTTGTCGGTGCTTCCAAATGTGCTGCCTTTTCGTAGTCGGTGCTTAAGAATGTGCTGCCTTTTCGTAGTCGGTGCTTCCAAATGTGCTGCCTTTTCGTTGTCGGTGCTGCCAAATGTGCTGCCTTTTCGTAGTCGGTGCTTCCAAATGTGCTGCCTTTTCGTAGTCGGTGCTTCCAAATGTGCTGACTTTTCGTTGTCGGTGCTGCCAAATGTGCTGCCTTTTCGTAGTCGGTGCTTCCAAATGTGCTGCCTTTTCGTTGTCGGTGCTTCCAAATGTGCTGTCTTTTCGTAGTTGGTGCTTCCAAATGCGCTGCCTTTTCGTAGTTGGTGCTTCCAAATGTGCTGCCTTTTCGTTGTCGGTGCTGTCAAATGTGCTGCCTTTTCGTAGTTGGTGCTTCCAAATGTGCTGCCTTTTCGTTGTCGGTGCTGTCAAATGTGCTGCCTTTTCGTTGTCGGTGCTTCCAAATGTGCTGCCTTTTCGTAGTTGGTGCTTCCAAATGTGCTGCCTTTTCGTTGTCGGTGCTGTCAAATGTGCTGCCTTTTCGTAGTCGGTGCTTCCAAATGTGCTGCCTTTTCGTTGTCGGTGCTGTCAAATGTGCTGTCTGTTCGTAGTCGGTGCTTACAAATGTGCTGCCTTTTGGTAGTCGGTGCTTCCAAATGTGCTGCCTTTTCGATGACGGTGCTTCCAAATGTGCTGCCTTTTCGTTGTCGGTGCTTCCAAATGTGCTGTTTTTTCGTAGTCGGTGCTTCCTATTGTTTTACCTTTTTTGAAGGTGCTTCCAAATGTGCTTCCTTTTTTGTTGATGGTGCTTCTATTTTTTAATGTTGTTTATACTCTAGTATTTTAGTAAATTGTTCTTGATTTGACTAGCGTATTATTCAAACCGGTTAATGTATATAAACGAGTCCTATACAGCAGGACGCTTATTTTGTTACTGCCGTTGACGGTGTACGGATCACCTAGTTTGTTTCTTCTGGTGTATAAGTCGCGTAATTGCCTGTTCTTGAGACTTCGATGGCATCTTTACCGACTTTAACGTCGTACTCGATGGAGGATGTACCATCGACTACGAGAACCATGACGTCGGCGCCGACGATGTTGGAGCAGATCCCGTTGGCAACGCCTCTGACAATGCTGGAGGAGACTTCGATATGTGCTGTTCCACCATCAGCTGAAGTTTCACCATCTGCATTCCAGACTTCTATTCATGAAGAGCGTGCATCGCATCAGTGCAAATATTGTGACGCATCATTTACTAGAACTTCAAATGCTCGCAGACATGAAAGGAGCGGTTGTTCTAATAATGTTCAAAGAATACAATTTCAGTGTATAAAATGTAATAAACTAATTTCACGTCTCGATAGCTTACATCGTCATTATAAAAAATGCTCCGAGACGTATAATGAACATGGTTATTGTTTCGACTCATGTGTTGTACCGGCTAATGAGACTATATAATTGATATGAACTTCAGTCCGTCTCTGGCTGTGGTGATGAACGGATCGTATAGACATTTAAAGTCATGTAAAAGGCTTAGTCCGTACAATAAGAAGACTGTTTGAATCGAGAAATCCACAAAACTTTAGTAATTTGTCAGTGTTTTTTTTTTGTACTTGTAGTAGTGTAGTATGTATGAAATAAAAGTTTTTTTAAAAGAACTTGCGGTGTTTTTTATTTTCTCAAACCTTACACTTTAGTGGTACTTTTTTAAAATATTAATGTTGTTTTGTATCGACAAGGGATCGAACCACGGACCTTAGTCGATCCAATCAATCAGTATATTGATTACAAATTTATTTAATGAATTTTGAACTTTTTCCCGAATCTCTAGCATTAAAATTACGAATTTCCAATATGGTAGTCTTGACGTCTGATAGGATGATGGTAGTAGAGGATTTAAAGTCTCTTTACGAAAGTTTAACATGGTTTATTGAAATTATTATTTTTTCATAAAATTAAACATTATTGCATCGATCGGGTATCGAACCGAGGACGTGAATCGATCGAATCAATATGTAAATTAATGAGTGATTTATTTAATGAATTTTGGAACTTTTCCCGAATTTCTAGCTAAATAATTACGGATTTTCAAGATGGCGGCCAAATTTCAAGATGGCGGGTGTCACAGTAATAAATGATTACTGCACTCTATCGGATAAGAACTAAACTAACATGGCGTGAGCGCACTCTCGCCGACGATACATTGATGATGGCTTCCAGCATCAAAGACAAGATGTCGGACATGATGTCATACTAGATGACGATCTATATGCTTTGAAAAAAAGTGGTGGGAGTCAGTCTGCTAGCACACACCACGGGGGGAAGGATCGGTCGCCATTTTTAATTTTTTTGCCCTCGCCGGGTTCGAACCGAGGACTCCGAACTCCGTGTCGTAAAAATATAATTTTTATAAATCTTTTATTAAAATATTAATAAATGGATTTTTTTTATAATTTTTAAATTTTTTTTCATTAAAATCGGATAATAAATAAAAAAGTTAAAGATGGCGGCCGTAACAAAATTTGCAACGGTGACGTCATCATCCAATATGGCGGAAAACAAAATGGCGGAAAGTTCGAGAAAACAAAATGACGTCATCCAAGATGGCGGATCCAAGATGGCCGCCGTGATATACTTGTCCCGTTACGTTATGTCCCGTTACGCTGTGTCCCGTTACGCCGGCTGCATGCACGAAAAAGTGTCACGTTACGCATATTGTCACGTTACGCTCGTCCAAGATGGCCGCCGTGACGTCACAGATAGACGTGACGTCAGAGATGTGGCTCGGCACCAAGCACCGCAACCTGAATCCTGTTCCAGTAGCCCCATTCCTATACTACTGCTATCATATGCGTGTTTATAAATCAAAATATTTAATAAAAAAAAATAGGTTTCATCTGGTTATCAGATGGGTGAAGGTCGATATCCCACGGGCTCTCAGACTATAAACCGATATTTAAGGGTGTGCCTCCCATTTCAGGTCATAATTTATATTTACATTAATCACTGATAAACTTTTAGACTTTTTCAATTGTTTAACTTTCACGAAATGGAAGATATATACAGCGCATACTTTTAACATAATTAGCGACTAAAGTTAAATTTTTAACGTTTTAGGGTTGTACAAATAAGGAGAAATTATTTTATTGCAGAACTGAATCATTTTAGGTTTAACTGCAATGCCACTTGCTACTTCATGATGTGGTTTGCATTTCTATCAAAAAACTCATTTCATGTTTCTTGGATATCAAAATCGTAATAAATTTGGGAATTTTGAAAAGCCAGGTAAATAAAATTAATTAATATTTCTGAAAGAAATTCAAACCATTTCTTTAAGTAGTCAGTGGCATTGCATTTAAACCTAAAAAAAGTTTAAATTCTCCTTATTTGTACAACCCAAAAACGTTAAAAATTTAACTTTGACAGCTAATCATGCACAAAGTATGCGCTGTATAAAAATTTATTCTCGTGAAAGTTAAACAATTGAAAACGTCTACAAGTTTATCTGTAATTACTGTAAATATAAAATCTTGACCTGAAATGGGAGGCACCCCCTTAACTAGTGCTATCTAATCATGCCCCCCACAAGGGTGGAGCTGGGTGGACCCCTGACATTATAATGTAGCACGTGGTTGTAAAATTGTGGCGGGGGGGGGGGGGGTATGCCCCTTATCCGATCCTAGGTCCAGGGCCCGTAATCGAATGTGGAGGCCATGTATCTAATAGTGGTAACTAGAAACGCAATTGTTCACAATCATGACAACCTTACAAGCCAAAAATTACGTTTAGTGAATATGTAGTGTAAAAAAGGAGGTTGTCTATAAAGTCGGTTTACGGTCGATAATTTTACGTGATAACGTCATAAGAATACACTGATGAAAAATTGCATACTTTTTAATTTTCAAATATTATTTACAGTTTTGGTAAATTATTTTAAATAATTTGTTTAAATGTAATCACGAACAATTAGTTAAAAAGCCCGCCTTAACATGTTTGATATTATAGAAGATTTTCTCGCACGGTGGTTGACCGGTTCTTGCACGCTCGGCTCAGGCGGAATGTGACAATTTTTCTTGCGTGCAGCCGGCGTTCATCGATTTATGGGACGTTATCACCTCAAAAATTTGTACCCAAGCAACAAATGCAAGACATCGATCTGAATAAATTTACAGGAAAATAAGCTTTGAAAATGTTAATGATAACAAAATATGTCAAGATAACTGAATGAAATTTTTTTATTTAAAATCATTTAGTCGAATATAAACATTTTTGTACTAATACATATTTTGTAAATTAAATTACAACTAATTATGAAAAGCACGCCTAACAAAAAAGTCATATAAAGCAAGGAAGTAGCTTGGCTTCTGGGTTGTAGCCGTGTCCTTGGCGGATATTTCACCGACGTTTCAGCCGACATTGCAATCGCCATCATCAGGGAGCAGTTGCCTACTACAGGTACTGACCCCCGCGGGTAGGTAACTGCTCCCTGATGATGGCGACTGCAGTGTCGACAGTAACGGTCGGTGAATTATCCGCCAAGGACGCGGCTACAATCCAGAAGCCAAGATACTTCAGACAATGGCCGTGAAAAGCCTGCGCACATTATTGTCATATAAAGCAGTTTGTACTATAAATTATGTACAATTCACAACATACACTTTAATTCAGTGGGAATAAATAATTCAATTGATGCATAATGCATCTTTATAAAACATTTAGAGCATGAGTTCACTTACAAGTTATCACGAAACATGGCATTACGATGGACAGGAATGTAACAGTTCCAACAGGTGAGTAGATATGATCGTTGCAGCACCGCGCCACGCTATGAACACTTTTACGTCACGCTGAATGCTTGCTAACGCTGTCTCTCTGACGTAACCCGTAATGAGGACGCCATATTAAAGGCGGACGTGTTATGTAAGTTGCCGCTCAAGAATGCGTAACATACATTGGTGGTTAACAGTAAACCCTGACATGGTCAAGAAAACACTTGTTTTAGGTATCCTGTTTTAATTCATACAAGCCGGTATAAAATCATCTGATAAAGACGTGTTATTTGGTTTTTTTTATAATTAAACCAGAACTTTATTAAATGCAAGTATAACGACAGTATAAAAAACAAAATACTTTAAGAAATGACACAGAAACAATCTTAAATAACCTGTTTTCCAAAATTACTCAAGATATTCAAATAAATATGATATACCATACTCATATCTGTATCGAAATTCAGGTTAGTTTATGGAATTTTGTTTAAAAAGTTCGTTGAATGTTTCAGAAACTTAATTTTTTGATAACATTAAGCTCACTTTGGAGACCGATTATAAAATTACAAGAATTAACTTATAAAGTTTAATGATTAAGAGAGCAATGTTAGTTGTAGTAGTATCTTATAGTTTAATAACCAGTATAAGTAGGTTAGGCAGTCTTATTTAAAAGTAGTAGTGTTTTAAAAGCAACAGTCACTATTAGGGAGTTACCGTTCTGTTGCTCAAAATATTTCTTATGAACTTAGTTTAATTTGCTGTTATTGTTGTCACGAACCGGCCAGAGATAGCTGGAGTGGAGTCCCGGCCATACTAACCACGCCGTGACCCACCTCCACTACCTGTACACGGACCTCCCATTAGTGGGCCTCTTGCTGTGTGGCTGCGTCTCAGTCTCTCTCGAGGGTTCGGCAGGTCCCGTCGCGTGAAGTGGCGTAACTAGGACGCCGTTGTCCTTGCAGCTTCCAGTGTTGAGTTCCACGGGCTTCGAGGCCATTCCACGGGTAACGTCGACAAGTATAAAGAACAGAGGCCGAGGTGCTCTACGTGTGTAGAGGACCTAGCCCTAGGAGCGGCTCCCAGGTGCTCTACGCGTGTAGAGCCATGGCCCGCAGAGCGACTCCCAGGTGCTCTACACGTGTAGAGCCATGGCCCGCAGAGCGACTCCCAGGTGCTCTACACGTGTAGAGCCATGGCCCGCAGAGCGACTCCCAGGTGCTCTACACGTGTAGAGCCATGGCCCGCAGAGCGACTCCCAGGTGCTCTACACGTGTAGAGCCATGGCCCGCAGAGCGACTCCCAGGTGCTCTACACGTGTAGAGCCATGGCCCGCAGAGCGACTCCCAGGTGCTCTACACGTGTAGAGCCATGGCCCGCAGAGCGACTCCCAGGTGCTCTACACGTGTAGAGCCATGGCCCGCAGAGCGACTCCCAGGTGCTCTACACGTGTAGAGCCATGGCCCGCAGAGCGACTCCCAGGTGCTCTACACGTGTAGAGCCATGGCCCGCAGAGCGACTCCCAGGTGCTCTACACGTGTAGAGCCATGGCCCGCAGAGCGACTCCCAGGTGCTCTACACGTGTAGAGCCATGGCCCGCAGAGCGACTCCCAGGTGCTCTACACGTGTAGAGCCATGGCCCGCAGAGCGACTCCCAGGTGCTCTACACGTGTAGAGCCATGGCCCGCAGAGCGACTCCCAGGTGCTCTACACGTGTAGAGCCATGGCCCGCAGAGCGACTCCCAGGTGCTCTACACGTGTAGAGCCATGGCCCGCAGAGCGACTCCCAGGTGCTCTACACGTGTAGAGCCATGGCCCGCAGAGCGACTCCCAGGTGCTCTACACGTGTAGAGCCATGGCCCGCAGAGCGACTCCCAGGTGCTCTACACGTGTAGAGCCATGGCCCGCAGAGCGACTCCCAGGTGCTCTACACGTGTAGAGCCATGGCCCGCAGAGCGACTCCCAGGTGCTCTACACGTGTAGAGCCATGGCCCGCAGAGCGACTCCCAGGTGCTCTACACGTGTAGAGCCATGGCCCGCAGAGCGACTCCCAGGTGCTCTACACGTGTAGAGCCATGGCCCGCAGAGCGACTCCCAGGTGCTCTACGCGTGTAGAGCCATGGCCCGCAGAGCGACTCCCAGGTGCTCTACACGTGTAGAGCCATGGCCCGCAGAGCGACTCCCAGGTGCTCTACACGTGTAGAGCCATGGCCCGCAGAGCGACTCCCAGGTGCTCTACACGTGTAGAGCCATGGCCCGCAGAGCGACTCCCAGGTGCTCTACACGTGTAGAGCCATGGCCCGCAGAGCGACTCCCAGGTGCTCTACACGTGTAGAGCCATGGCCCGCAGAGCGACTCCTAGCCATGGCGGATAAACACTAATGGCCGAGACTGAGACCTAGTTTTCTGAAGTAGTATCGGGCCCACCCACTAGATAGTAGCTATTATCTTTGAAAGATTTGTGCGATGGGAGTGCATGACTTGATGTAAGCTTTTGGACACACGCCATTGCTAAGCACATGTATGTCTGTTGAAGAAAACTACAAAAAACACAAAAGACAAAAAACACAAATTAATCAAAAATTGCTGTTGTCAACAGTATATATATATATATATATATATATATATATATATATATATATATATATATATATATATATATATATATACCACATAATATTCCATAACAGGAATATGGTCAACAAACAGTAAAAAAAAAGAAGAAGAATGGACTAAGAGAACGAAAAAACCCCTACAAATGATAAATTATATTGCAACAAAGACTCAGTTTTCTTCGTTATTCAAACTATATATCTATATGAGAATATTAATATATTTTACACTCACTTTTTACGGCTCAGTAATCGTATACTTAAGATTTAAAAGTGCAATAAGTTATACTAATATAAACAGATATAGTGTCATCGTTAACACGTCACGTGACCATGTCGATGACGACTTAAACGAATTTACTCCCTATCCAAACCTTCCCATAGAAGTTTATAATTCAAAAAGCATACGATAAACTCAGGTCCCCAAGTACCACGAGTATAATTAGTTTCTGCTGCACGGAGTTGGTGCGCGGGAGCTCTCTATCTGTATCCGCTCTAGGCGCCTGAGAGGAGAACCAATACACGCAGTCTGCAGTCTATGGCAGTAGTCAGTAGTCTATGGCCGACTGCAAGGACGGGAAGCCATCATTTCACAGACGAGAGAGCCACACCCGAAGTTCCCCGAAGTTCACGCTCGCTTTTTTGTTTACATGATTTCACAGTATCTTTAATGTAGCTATACTAACCAAATCAACCGTCCACAATGTTTTTAAGTATTTATAATGTAGCTAACCTAACCTAACAGACCATTAGTATCCTTTTATCAACACCGCCATATTTATTTACATTGAACAAAAAAAAAAACGAAGATGCAAGATCGGGCGTTTGGCTCTCTCGTCTGTTGAAAGAAGGCTTGCCAACGTGAGTATTCGGGTCTGTGCAATACAGAATGTACATCGTAGGCTTCCCCAAGGACACGGGGAAGCCTTCTTTTCACAGACGAGAGAGAGCCAAACGCCCGATCGTGCATCTTCGTTTGTTTTTTTGTTCATTGTAAATAAATATGGCGGTGTTGATAAAAGGATACTAATGGTAAATTAGGTTAGATTAGCTACATTATAAATACTTTAAAACATTGTGGACTGTTGATTTGGTTTACATTAAAGATACGGAAAAAAGCATAAACTTCGGGGAACTTCGGGTTTAGGCTCTCTCGTCTGTGAAATGAAGGCTTCCCGCGCAAGGACACGGCACAGCGGAGCCCCCGGAGTCGCGCGCGGCGAGGCCACTAGTTCCGCAACTTCCCGCAGGCGCCACTATCGCCGGCCATTGTCCGCGAGAGCATTGTTCCAGGCAGCGGGCCCCGACGGCTCGTCCGTCAGCGCCGAGGCGAGGTGAAGACCACGCGGCCTTCCGCTCTCTTCGCCGAGGCTAGGGCCGTGCCTACACCTGCCCGGGCACGCAGCTTCACATGCAGTCCCAGCCCCCAACCCCCTACTGCTCTGTCCAGCTCTTCTTCCGGATCCATCCTTCTGCTTGAAGTAGCTCGGCTTCTGGGTCGTAGCCGCGTCCTTGGCGAATAATTCACCGACGTTTCGGCCGACATTGCAGATGATGGCGACAGCAATGTCGACCGAAAAGTCGGTGGCCAAGGACACGGCTACAACCCAGAAGCCAAGCTACTTCAGACAATGGCCGTGGAAGCCTGCGAACATTATTAACGAACCTCTATGGGCAGGGAACTGCTACCTGATGATGGCGACTGCAATCTCGACCGAAACGTCGGTGAATCATTCGCCAAGGACACGGCTAAAAACCAGAAGCCAAGCTACTTCATACAATGGCCGTGAAAGCCTGCGAACATTATCATCCTTCTGTTTCCCCGTAACCTACCTGCTTGATATTAATGCATGAAATTTTTGCATCCCGCATGTCAGAGCCTAGGGTTCTTCCTGTGTCTATGCAGGTTTTACCTGAGCCCAACTTATCTAGTTTTAGTCTACATAGGATAGTCAGTCAGGGGAGTTAGTCATTGCGCCAATCGCTGCCATGGCTGGCCAATCCCCCTCCTAGCACACGATGCATACTTCCTCTCCTGCTTGTTTAGAGCGTTTAGGCTTCGGCCTGAGACGCGCTTAGTCTCCCTCCCTAACCCGGACCCCTCCCACACACACTTAGATTTAGTTAGGTTAGGAAAAATAATCACTTAACATGTCCGAGTAGCGTTTGTTTACGAAAATCATTTAAGAATATACTGAGGGCGTATGTATAGTCCTGTTTCCGTTTTTCGTTTCAAGGTGTGTTGTTAAACTAAACCTCGGCTTAGGACCCGAGCTTAGACAAGGGATTTTATTTAAATACTGTCCATATTGTTAAAAGTCATTGAACAGTTAATACTATAAAGTTTCCCTTAGGCTTTGTTAACTTTGGACCACGCCATCCACTACAGATGGAAACACGGTGTTTACACATTCCCGTCTCATGTGAATTACGTTCTACTAACGAAATCACTCCAACCAAATGCCATATATCGAGAGCTGAGATATTGCATATAAAAATATTTCTTACGTATTACATTATATAAATATTTCACTAATACATAAATTTAAGTTAAGTGCGATTTAATCCCTTATTGTTTACCATTACTGAAATTATTTTACAGTTTTCAGCTTAACTGAAAGTAATAAAGGCCTTTATGATAGGTTTGCATATATAGTTAAGGAAAATGTACAAAGTAAAAAATCTACTTTGATATAGTTTATGTATAATAAGCTAGATGACATTAGAAATAATAGTATTAATGGATTAATCTATAATGAAATGTTCATAAAATAATTTCTTTACCGTAAAGAAAATGATAGTCGGAGTATTTCTGTTGCTATAGGTTAGCTAAGGCCAAAATAAAATTTGATATTCAATGTACGTAGATGTATAAATTATCTTATACTATTGGTCGGTATATCAGTGACAAGTTATCAATGTCAGATTCTACAGTTTTGAGTTTAGAAAAAAATAAGGCTTTACTCAATTTGCTTTGTTTTCCCATACACGCCTGTGAAAGCTTAAGGCTCGTGTTATTATGTCTTTTTCATATTTGATAATATGTATGTTAAAATGTTTTAAAATTTTTTATTTTAGTATTTAAATTGCATGCATTGCCTATTTGTAAAAAAAAAAAAACGAAAATTAACTTCTAGAGATTGAACTTGAGCAATTATTCAGGCAAATAATGTTAGTTAAGAGTACTTGCCTGACATTCAACAAATAGTAAATAGCGCGTTGTTACATCCAGGGTTGAGTGAAAAACAAGTTGAATAAATGAAACTTGACGTTATTAAAATGGTTAGCAGCATGTTCTAAATATTTTCAAACACACCACCTTCGGCGACAAAGCAATGCGCAGCACTCATGTGAACTGCGCGCGTTGTGTTGTGCACGCGCATGTGCACTGCGGTGTCTACAGTCTGTCAATGCCGCGAGCTCGCTTAACATTGGTGCGTTTGAGCACACAGTCATCTTCTATATATGTAAAAATCGACGTGCGTGTGTATGTTCCATATGGACTAAAAAAAAGGGGGGCCCAATTTTGATGGAATTTTCAGAAAATCTTGAGATAAGTCCAGCGGGTGATACTGTGAAGTTTGGTAGCAATCGGATAAACAGCTTTTTTTTGGGGGGGAATTTTTGTCATCTTTTCAATACAAATTACCAAATTATATATTTCTATTTTTTTATTTTTGAACATTTATAATAAAAATTGATATTAAGTTAGCTAGTTCCATATATATTGCTATTTCATCCCGTTTTGATATACCGTTACTTTCTCCAAATAAAGTCAGTCAATGACATTTCTCTTTAATTAAATTCGTAACCGATTACTTATTATATTTTTCTATAAAATCTGGAGCGCAACACAATTAGTGATCCTTAAGTAGTAAAACAATCTTACACGTGGTCCCAGACCGAGGGAAACGGCACGCAGCTGGAAGGAACAGTGGAGACTCGCACGCACGAGCAGTACAGGAACACTCACCGAGCTCTGCTCGCTGCCCTCGTGCGCCAGCGACTCGGCGGCGCGCGCGGACACGGACTGGTTGAGCAGCGGCAGGCCGGTCTGCTGGGCCAGCTGCCTCAGCAGCAGCCTGGAGGCGGGGTCCGGCTCGCCGCCCCCCGAGGGCTCGCCATACAGCTCCGTGCCCGAGCCGCCCCCACTGCCGCCCTCCGCCGTCGTGTAGTCCTCTCCCCGGCCGCCCTGCGAGCAGACACTCTCACAGCTGCCGGCCGCCCGCTCGTGTGCCTTGTGCTGTACCTCCCTGCCGTGTGCCTTGACCTGTACCTCCTGCCGTCTGCCTTGTCCTGTACCTCCTGCCGTCTGCCTTGGGCTGTACCTCCAGCCGTGTGCCTTGTGCTGTACCTCCTGCCGTCTGCCTTGTCCTGTACCACCCTGCCGTCTGCATTTTCCTGTACCACCCTGCCGTCTGCCTTGTCCTGTACCTCCTGCCGTCTGCCTTGTCCTGTACCACCCTGCCGTCTGCCTTGTCCTGTACCACCCTGCCGTCTGCCTTGTCCTGTACCTTCTGCCATCTGCCTTGTCCTATACCTCCTGCCGTGTGCCTTGTCCTGTACCTCACTGCCGTCTGCCTTGTCCTGTACCTCCTGCCGTGTGCCTTGTCCTGTACCTCCTGCCGTGTGCCTTGTCCTGTACCTCCTGCCGTGTGCCTTGTGCTGTACCTCCCTGCCGTGTGCCTTGTCCTGTACCTCCTGCCGTGTGCCTTGTCCTGTACCTCACTGCCGTCTGCCTTGTCCTGTACCTCCTGCCGTGTGCCTTGTCCTGTACCTCCTGCCGTGTGCCTTGTCCTGTACCTCCTGCCGTGTGCCTTGTCCTGTACCTCCTGCCGTGTGCCTTGTCCTGTACCTCACTGCCGTCTGCCTTGTCCTGTACCTCCTGCCGTGTGCCTTGTCCTGTACCTCCTGCCGTCTGCCTTGTCCTGTACCTCCTGCCGTGTGCCTTGTCCTGTACCTCCTGCCGTGTGCCTTGTCCTGTACCTCACTGCCGTCTGCCTTGTCCTGTACCTCCTGCCGTGTGCCTTGTCCTGTACCTCCTGCCGTGTGCCTTGTCCTGTACCTCACTGCCGTCTGCCTTGTCCTGTACCTCCTGCCGTGTGCCTTGTCCTGTACCTCCTGCCGTGTGCCTTGTCCTGTACCTCCTGCCGTCTGCCTTGTCCTGTACCTCCTGCCGTGTGCCTTGTCCTGTACCTCCTGCCGTGTGCCTTGTCCTGTACCTCACTGCCGTCTGCCTTGTCCTGTACCTCCTGCCGTGTGCCTTGTCCTGTACCTCCTGCCGTGTGCCTTGTCCTGTACCTCACTGCCGTCTGCCTTGTCCTGTACCTCCTGCCGTGTGCCTTGGTCTGTACCACCCTGCCATGTGCCTTGTCCTGTACCTCCTGCTGTTTGCCTTGTCCTATACCTCCTGCCGTCTGCCTTGTCCTGTACCTCCTGCCGTGTGCCTTGTCCTGTACCTCACTGCCGTCTGCCTTGTCCTGTACCACCCTGCCGTCTGCCTTGTCCTGTACCACCCTGCCGTCTGCCTTGTCCTGTACCTCCTGCCGTCTGCCTTGTCCTGTACCACCCTGCCGTCTGCCTTGTCCTGTACCACCCTGCCGTCTGCCTTGTGCTGTACCTCCTGCCGTGTGCCTTGTGCTGTACCTCCCTGCCGTGTGCCTTGTCCTGTACCTCCTGCCGTCTGCCTTGTGCTGTACCTCCTGCCGTGTGCCTTGTCCTGTACCTCCTGCTGTTTGCCTTGTCCTATACCTCCTGCCGTCTGCCTTGTCCTATACCTCCTGCCGTCTGCCTTGTCCTGTACCACCCTGCCGTCTGCCTTGTCCTGTACCACCCTGCCGTCTGCCTTTTCCTGTACCACCCTGCCGTCTGCCTTTTCCTGTACCACCCTGCCGTCTGCCTTGTCCTGTACCACCCTGCCGTCTGCCTTGTCCTGTACCACCCTGCCGTCTGCCTTGTGCTGTACCACCTGCCGTGTGCCTTGGTCTGTACCACCCTGCCGTGTGCCTTGTCCTGTACCTCCTGCTGTTTGCCTTGTCCTATACCTCCTGCCGTCTGCCTTGTCCTATACCTCCTGCCGTCTGCCTTGTCCTGTACCACCCTGCCGTCTGCCTTGTCCTGTACCACCCTGCCGTCTGCCTTTTCCTGTACCACCCTGCCGTCTGCCTTGTCCTGTACCTCCTGCCGTCTGCCTTGTCCTGTACCACCCTGCCGTCTGCCTTGTCCTGTACCACCCTGCCGTCTGCCTTGTGCTGTACCTCCTGCCGTGTGCCTTGTGCTGTACCTCCCTGCCGTGTGCCTTGTCCTGTACCTCCTGCCGTCTGCCTTGTGCTGTACCTCCTGCCGTGTGCCTTGTCCTGTACCTCCTGCTGTTTGCCTTGTCCTATACCTCCTGCCGTCTGCCTTGTCCTATACCTCCTGCCGTCTGCCTTGTCCTGTACCACCCTGCCGTCTGCCTTGTCCTGTACCACCCTGCCGTCTGCCTTGTCCTGTACCACCCTGCCGTCTGCCTTGTGCTGTACCTCCTGCCGTGTGCCTTGTGCTGTACCTCCCTGCCGTGTGCCTTGTCCTGTACCTCCTGCCGTCTGCCTTGTGCTGTACCTCCTGCCGTGTGCCTTGTCCTGTACCTCCTGCCGTCTGCCTTGTGCTGTACCTCCTGCCGTGTGCCTTGTCCTGTACCACCTGCGGTGTGCCTTGGTCTGTACCACCCTGCCGTGTGCCTTGTCCTGTACCTCCTGCTGTTTGCCTTGTCCTATACCTCCTGCCGTCTGCCTTGTCCTATACCTCCTGCCGTCTGCCTTGTCCTGTACCACCCTGCCGTCTGCCTTGTCCTGTACCACCCTGCCGTCTGCATTTTCCTGTACCACCCTGCCGTCTGCATTGTCCTGTACCTCCTGCCGTCTGCCTTGTCCTGTACCACCCTGCCGTCTGCCTTGTCCTGTACCACCCTGCCGTCTGCCTTGTCCTGTACCACCCTGCCGTCTGCCTTGTCCTGTACCTTCTGCCATCTGCCTTGTCCTATACCTCCTGCCGTCTGCCTTGTCCTGTACCATCCTGCCGTCTGCCTTGTCCTGTACCACCCTGCCGTCTGCCTTGACCTGTACCTCCTGCCGTCTGCCTTGTCCTGTACCACCCTGCCGTGTGCCTTGTCCTGTACCTCCCTACCGTGTGCCTTGTCCTGTACCATCCTGCCGTCTGCCTTTGTATGTACCACCCTTCCGTCTGCCTTGGTCTGTACCACCCTGCCGTCTGCCTTGTCCTGTACCTCCTGTCGTGTGCCTTGTCCTGTACCACCCTGCCGTGTGCCTTGTCCTGTACCATCCTGCCGTCTGCCTTTGTATGTAACACCCTTCCGTCTGCCTTGGTCTGTACCACCCTGCCGTCTGCCTTGTCCTGTACCTCCTATCGTGTGCCTTGTCCTGCACCTCCTGCCGTCTGCTTTGTCCTGTACCACCTGCCGTGTGCCTTGGTCTGTACCACCCTGCCGTGTGCCTTGTCCTGTACCTCCTGCTGTTTGCCTTGACCTGTACCACCCTGCCGTCTGCCTTGTCCTGTACCTCCTGCCGTGTGCCTTGTCCTGTCCACCCTACCGTGTGCCTTGTCCTGTACCTCCTGCCGTCTGCCTAGTCCTGTACCACCTGAAGTCTGCCTTGTCCTGAACCTCCTGCCGTGTGCCTTGTCCTGTACCATCCTGCCGTGTGCCTTGTCCTGTACCTCCTGCCGTGTTTCTTGTCCTGTACCTCCTGCCGTGTGCCTTGTCCTGTACCTCCTGCCGTGTGCCTTGAGCTGTACCACCTGCCGTGTGCCTTGTCCTGTACCTCATGCCGTGTGCCTTGTCCTGTACCACCAAGCCGTCTGCCTTGTCCTGTACCACCCTGCCGTGTGCCTTGTCCTGTACCTCCTGCCGTCTGCCTTGTACTGTACCTCCTGCCGTCTGCCTTGTCCTGTACCTCCTGCCGTGTGCCTTGTCCTGTACCTCCTGCCATCTTCCTTGTCCTGTACCTCCTGCCGTCTGCCTTGTCCTGTACCTCCTGCCGTGTGCCTTGTCCTGTACCTCCTGCTATTTGTCTTGTCCTGTACCTCCTGCCGTCTGCCTTGTCCTGTATCTCTTGCTGTTTGCCTTGTCCTGTACCTCCTGCTGTTTGCCTGTGTTGTACCACCTGCCATCTGCCTTGTCCTGTACCTCCTGCCGTGTGCGTTGTCCTGCACCTCCTGCCGTGTGCCTTGTCCTGTACCTCCTGCCGTCTGCCTTGTCCTGTACCACCCTGCCGTCTGCCTTGTCCTGTACCTCCTGCCGTGTGCCTTGTCCTTTACCTCCTGCCGTCTGCCTTGTCCTGTACCTCCTGCCGTCTGCCTTGTCCTGTACCTCCTGCTGTTTGCCTTGTCCTGTACCTCTTGCTATTTGTCTTGTCCTGTACCTCCTGCCGTCTGCCTTGACCTGTACCTCGTGCTGTTTGCCTTGTCCTGTACCTCCTGCTGTTTGCCTTGTCCTGTACCACCTGCCGTCTGCCTTGTCCTGTACCTCCTGCCGTGTGCCTTGTCCTGTACCTCCTGCCGTCTGCCTTGTCCTGTACCTCCTGCCGTGTGCCTTGTCCTGTACCTCCTGCCGTCTGCCTTGTCCTGTACCTCCTGCGTCTGCCTTGTCCTGTACCTCCTGCTGTTTGCCTTGTCCTGTACCACCCTGCCGTGTGCCTTGTCCTGTACCTCCTGCCGTCTGCCTTGTCCTGTACCTCCTGCCGTCTGCCTTGTCCTGTACCACCCTGCCGTGTGCCTTGTCCTGTACCTCCTGCCGTGTGCCTTGTCCTGTACCTCCTGCCGTCTGCCTTGTCCTGTACCTCCTGCCGTGTGCCTTGTCCTGTACCTCCTGCCGTCTGCCTTTTCCTGTACCTCCTGCCGTCTGCCTTGTCCTGTACCTCCTGCCGTCTGCCTTGTCCTGTACCACCCTGCCGTCTGCGTTGTCCTGTACCTCCTGCCGTCTGCCTTGTCCTGTACCACCCTGCCGTCTGCCTTGTCCTGTACCTCCCTGCCGTGTGCCTTGTCCTGTACCTCCTGCCGTATGCCTTGTCCTGTACCTCCCTGCCGTCTGCCTTGTCCTGTACCACCCTGCCGTCTGCCTTGTCCTGTACCACCCTGCCGTGTGCCTTGTCCTGTACCTCCCTGCTGTTTGCCTTGGTCTGTACCACCCTGCCGTGTACCTTGTGCTGTACCACCCCGCCGTGTGCCTTGTGCTGTACCACACTGCCGTCTGCCTTGTTCTGTACCACCCTGCCGTCTGCCTTGTGCTGTACCTCCCTGCCGTGTGCCTTGTCCTGTACCTCCTGCCGTCTGCCTTGTCCTGTACCACCCTGCCGTGTGCCTTGTCCTGTACCACCCTGCCGTGTGCCTTGTCCTGTACCTCCCTGCCGTGTGCCTTGGTCTGTACCACCCTGCCGTGTGCCTTGGTCTGTACCACCCTGCCGTGTGCCTTGGGCTGTACCTCCTGCCTTTATGCCCTAAAATGTATCTTGAATTCAGGCGGGGGACTTAAGCAGTGAAGGGTTACAGATAACGACTCGCTTCCCTTCCCCACATCCAAACTACTTCGCCCCTTTCACTTTAAAATCGAAGAATATTTTACGTTCATGTAAGACATACACACCATCACCCCCTCATTAAAGAAGGTTTTTGAAAATTTTTAAAGATTTTATATTTTTCCTTTTTTAATCCATTTCGTTAAGCTATGTGTTGCCATGTGTAAATTTTGGCAAAAGAGCATCATGTGCTTGGGTGTCGATTCTGTAATATCAAAAACCATTGTTAAGTGTACCTTATATGTCAATAAATCTCTTGAATTTAATTGAAGACAAACCAATTATTGAAACAATTTAAACAATCTAATTTTCCCCGGAAACAGCGTTTAGGAAATTATTTATCTATTTTTAAACATTTTGGTAATATTATTTTTGCGAGTCATTTTGCAGTGAAAAAGCGCAACTCAGTTTATTGGTGGTGCTGAGGCAGCCCTGGCACTTTGTGTGACGCGCCTGTGAAGGTGTGGAGGGAATACTTAGTGGGTGCAGAATGTAGAAACTGGGTGAATGTTACCACCCATATGCACGAGTGCAAATAAAGTAAATTATATTTAGTAACACCCATACTCTTACTGTAATTCGAAACTTATCATTTCATTACGTATATGGAACAATAACAATGCGATTTAAAATATGTTTACTCTTTTACTTTTAATTGTGTTCGGAAACCAAAAATTTGCTTGCATATACACATTTTGTTTCTCGGCTTGTTTATATATATATATTTTATTTTTTATATTAATCTCTTCCCGGAACATTCTATAATCCGGCACCGATTAAGCCAGGCTCGCGTTCAGATATTTTGAATTTTAATACGGGCGTTCTGTTGATCTTTACCGCCAGAGCCATTGCACTGCCCGCGCTTTTAGTTCACTGAAGGATGTTTAGAACAAGAAAGTTCACGTATTTCATTGCCAGAGTAGTATGTTGCAAGTTGTTTGAGATAAAATTGTACTGAATATTAAATGATTTTTAGTATTCCTGTCAAACTATTGACACTCGATGACCATACACGGCTATCCTGACATGTGTGGGATCAAGGCAGAAGTGTGCAGTGAGAAAGTATCGGCTTTCTTCTTACACTCTGCACAATATGTCAATATAAGTACATCCAACAACTACATTCTTTAAAGGAAACTTGTAATGGGGAAGAATGATAGTGTGGACATACGCCATTTCTGGTTTACACTGTAATGTATGTAATGAAGAAAACACGATAATAGGTAGAAAATATGAATACACACACAGAAAAAAACCAAAAAACTTCTGTCAAGTATTAAATAAATATACAGCACAGAAAAGTCGGAGGAAGAAATTAGTCATTGTCTCTTCTTCGTCAGGCCACAGTGTTCGTCTGAGCAGTGATTTTTTTTCTGCCTAATTCCTTCCACGGAATTCTCTACACTTTCCGATATGACGTGATTTATGGTTCTTTGTGTATTCATCCTTCTTTTATTCATTCTTGAGTTGCCTCTATGGCATACAGGTTCCTCAGCATGATGCTGCAGTTACTGTACTCCCAGTGAGGGCTGAGGCTAACACGAGCCCCACTAGAGCCACGGGGAAATGGAGGCTCGAGAAGGAGCTACAGAGAGAGGCTGAGACAGTCCATCCTAGCATCACCACCACAGCTGCCAGATGGTATAGTTGGATACAAAATGTGTTTAATATGGATATCCCACGTATTCTGTTTGTATAGCCCATGTCTCTGTATAATTGGAGACAAATATAAAAATACAAATGAAACTGTATTCTATTCATTACTCTTTTCGTAAATATATAATTTTCGTTTCTTCTCTAGATTCAAATTTTTACCGCCAAAGTAATAAACTTTTTCCCCTCAGGCAGGACTGAGGACTTAAAATAGATAGAAATCAACAGATATTGAATATTTAATATTCTCCCTGTTCGTCGTAAGACACATCAATGGAAAAGTAATAACCGTACTTGTTGAAAACTATTTTTCAACGGTTTCGGTGGATTGAATAATTATATCCGATTTTGTATAGTTTCAGAGACCAAGCGGTACAATATTAGTTGGCTCTACTGGCAGCCCTGGCCACCACTTGTTCGGCTAACCCGAGGTCAACCCGAATGTAAGGGGCCGTTCAAGTATTACGTAAGCACTATAGCGGCCCGGGGGGGGGGGGGTTCTTTGCTTTGCTTATTTTTGATGACATGGGGGCGGGAGGTGTCTAGATGGTGATTACGTCAGCAGTGGCTATTTACTTTTTTTTACACATGTGGCAACACACACATTGTCTATGTTTGAAAACGAAACACATTTTTTGGGGATTCGCACAAATAATGTATACGTTTAGGTACTCGCTTAGAACCTTGTAGGGAATTACCGAGCGCTATTCACTTGTCTAAATTTCTTCCGTCAATCTATTGTTTCGTTTCAGTACTATTTTCTTATTTCTAGAATTATAACTGCTGCTCATAAATCAATAAAAAAACCAGAATAAATTAAAAGAAAAATGCATATAACAATGTATACGTCCATTTTTCTTTGTTTTTCTTTGCTTGTTGACCATATTCCTGTTATGGAATATTATGTGGTGTTTATATCCTGTTGACAACAGCAATTTTTTTGCTTAATTTGTGTTTTTGTCTTTTGTGTTTTTTTGGTGTTTTCTTCTACAGACATACATGTGCTTAGAAATGGTGTATGTCCAAAAGCTTACATCAAGTAATGTTTACGTAAGTATGGGAAGGGGGGGGGGTAATAGCTTTGCTTTCTTTTGCCGACAAGGGGGATGGGGGGTAAGTAATTGTACTACTTGAACGGCCCCTAGCCTCAACACAGCAGGCGTGAGACCAGCAGGAGTGAGAGGCCAGCCCGGGTAACGGTGTATCAGAGGGCGGCCGGCGGTCAGAGCGCCGCAGCGGTACCCGGGTTCCGCCTCGTCAGAGCCGGCGACCACGGTACCCGGTACCGCCCGCAGTACCGCCACGGTACATGTCCCTGCATCTTCTACCTGGACCCTGGCTGTCCGGACAAGGGAAGCCTTCATTTCACAGACGGGAGAGCCACACCCCAAGTTACCCCAAGTTCATGCTAGCTTTTTTTTCCCGTACCACAACAGGTGTATTTATTTGGGATGTAGCTTACTCATACGTCATACGCCGTTCTATCTCATTATATAAACCGGTGTGGCATTAAATTTTGCGGTCGATTAGGATAGGTTAGCTACATTATAAATACTTTTAAACATTGTCGATGGTTGGTTATATTAGGTAAGTATAGCTACATTAAAAATACTGTAAAATAATTTTATGGTTGCTTAGCAAAGAACTTTTTAATATGTAGCTATCCAGGGCTAGGAAACCGTTTACACGATTTCACAGTATCTTTAATGTAGCTATCCTAACCAAATCAACCGTCCACAATGTTTTAAAGTATTTATAATGTAGCTAACCTAACCTAATTGACCATTAGTTATGAGTTGAGAGTTGTCCAAAATAAACATTCACGGGACACACGGCAAACGAAAAATAGGGCGGCATACAAATAAATACCGTTGCCTTGTTTATGGTCTTTCATTTTATCAACACCGCCATATTTATTTACAATGAACAAAAAAAAAAAAAAACCGAAGTTGCACGATCGGACGTTTGGCTCTCTCGTCTGTGAAAAGAAGGCTTCCCGTGCGGACACTCCCCTAGCCAACGATTCCCAGCGAGGAGAGAAACAAGCGAATCAAGCAGTGCCAATTGACGGGGGAAAAAAAAAGTTTCTCACTTAAAAATCAAGCCGATGGAAAGGGAAATCATTGGTGAGTCAAACATATAGCTTTGAAATTTAGCCTGACGCCAAACGAATTAGTGGAATTTCCTTGTCTCTAGTTATAGTCCCAGTGATTCCCGTTCGGCAGACTTACGTGTGGCATTGACCTGTGATTCATAGAAGCACTGAAGTACTTTGTTATCTTATCGTGAAATCCTAATAACCACGTATGTAAAAACGAAATTATGTCAAAATTGCAATTTTACAGTCACTGCATCTGTTCTCTGGTACATCTTTGACCAAAATACTTCACAAAACCATCTACCAACAATTGGCACTCTAAATTCGTAGACACCTAACCGAGAAAATACATCATGAATGTCTTTGTGAGAGAGTGATTGGGAATATGAATAAGAACAAAATTATTAAAACTATATATCATAATTCAAAAAAAATTCTATATAATACCTTTTTATAAGATGTCAATATTATTAAGATATCAATATATTAGTTATTTATCCATAGTTGTTATTTGTTAGTCGGCCTATGTAATTACGTGTTTGATTGTTATAACGATAAGCCCTAGTTGTGTGCAAGAGAAGATATTTCTCTTAATCGATGGAAAAATATTCAACTGTAAAACCAAATGTATCAATAAAATAACCTAGTAGAGACGTTCGCTCGTTTGTAGAACATCCTGTAGGAAGAAATACTAAGCTGGCCAGAGACTAGCGTTAGGTACCTTAGTGCCAAAACACAAATATTAACAAGGCATTTCCGTTATAATAGTAGAGTAGTGTTTTACTGATAAGTAAAATAAAAAACGTACGTGTCAACTAATGCAAGTTTAGAAAAAGATAGCTATTACACATATTTTATAATGAAAGAGTTCTCGAATGATTTTCGTTCTTGGATCGCTGTTGCTAATCGCAGTCCATATACCCGCCCATCTGGGGTTAGTATTATTCATACAACTTAGTAGAGCGTTAAGAGCGACATGGCCTCGCGTTTCAAATGCTAAGTCGCTTCTACGCACAAGGTGGAGTCAGGACATGCAGTATGATCGACGTGGTGCATGCTGCAATTATATTTTAGGTGAAAATAATTGATAGTGAGTAGAAAAATTCAAATGAACACTCCTATATTCTTATTCACTTGGAAAGTTGTAAGATACAACTGTAAATGCTCATTTTGGACTACTTAAAGGCTTTAAATAAACTTTTATCAAATGCCAAAATGTATTGAAAGTAATCATCCAAAATCTAACGAATCCTGGAGCTATCTTATTTTCGGGCGTAAAGAGATTGCGATTACGTTTACGTGGTTCCCTGTAAAAGCTTGTATTTCAAACACACTGCCGCTGAATTTCGTTTCAGGCAGGCGGATATCTTTAGGAATTTTAAAAATTATACATGACCTTTCATCGGAGAACATGCTTACTAGGTCCAAACGTCACGCCTACAATATTGTTACGACCGCGAGAGATCAGGCTCGGAGCTGGCTGGCGGCCCCGCACGGCCACTGACGTCACGCGCCGTGTCACGTGCGCCTGACCAGGTTACCCCCTCTCCCCTCCACTTCCCACGCACTGTAATCCCTGAGCGCTGTTATCTACCGCTGAGCGGACTTGGGAATTCCGCGGGCCGCCGCGCGGAGCAGCGGGAATTGACGCCGCCCTTCTGGACTGTTCGGGCGTCGGATCGGCCCGGGATGACGCGACTCGTCACAGCTGCTCTCGTCGGTTCGAGAAGGGCGCCACGCCCCAGACTACTCAAGCAGCGACGCCGGCCTCCGCGGGTGTACCGCGATAGTTCCGGGTGAGTTCCGAGAGTGAAGTGCAACATCGGTGAGAGTGGCGCGACGCGGAGTGACGGGATCGAGAGAGTGCGACTGAGTGGCGCGAGGCTGTGTGTGGGCAGGCACGAGGTAAGGGGCGAACCATTGTCGAGCCCAGCTCCAGTGAGGAGTGCGAACTGTGGAACTTGACAGACACTGAGTGACTGGAGAATAAACATTTTTAAGTGCCAGTGATATGTGATCGGACATTTTTAAGTACAATTATTTGTTATGAATGTAAATATTAGTAATCAATAAAACTATGAAAAAAAACCTAATTGGGCTATCCCTTACGAACCCACATCATAAATCATAACAATAAGCACATGTTGGACCTTTTCACTAGGAAATGCAGACCTTCCGTTATTAAGGTACAGCTTCTTTATTCGATATGTGAGAGTGGTTGGGTGTGCGCACATTTATATTGTAAAAACTGTAAAAAGATTGTGATATTCCAGAATTTTCTATTAACTGATACTGTTCCCTATGCGAAATTACGAAAAAGTTAACAACTTTCATTTGCAATTTTCAGCCTACAGTCTTATGTGACCATCTTCCCGTTTGTGTTGCTGTGTGTATATATGTGTTTTCATGTCTTTGTGTTTGTATGTGTATATATGTTTGTATGAGACATGACTGATGTGCAACAGGCCGGATAAACTGCTTTGAGGAATATTTCAGTCTTGAACCATCCTGAACTTAAATCACTCGACATTTAACGCTTACATTTTAAACTTAACTATAAATAACCTACGATATAACTCATATAAAATTTACATTATCAAAATAATGACGATAAATTCACACGCTGTTATCGAAACCTTTATTCTTGTTGCGTAATAAGCAATATTTCACGTCTTTATTGATTTATTTTATTGCAGATAAACTTACTAAGACTAAATTTTTACTGTTTCACATGTAAACAGTTAAACGGTTATTTTAACGTTTAACTGTGTACAGGTGAAACAGTTTTAACGTCTGAAGTACACCGCACCGGATATGTTGCAACACACACACGCAGTTAATAAGAGTTGACCAAGTGTCGCATTATCACTGCACGTATTTACTCTCAGGTTTAAGGTTATCCGTGAACTGAGGCGTATTGATCAAGTATCTAAGCGTGTAGCGGGTCTCCGAGATTACACGAGCCAAAATATTTTGAGTTGTTTTCTTACTTCATTAATTTATATATAATCCATTAGTCTTATCATGAATACTTTTGGTTTTTAATTCTTAAATCACAAAAATCATGAAATACTGGACAATGAGGAAACACAACAATGATTTTTTTAATTAAAATTTTTTGTATACAAAGTTGAATTATACATTCTTAGTGTTAAAGCTTAATTCAAAGTGGTAAGGTTTAGATCTAAAAAAAGTTATGTTCTTTCGTTTATAGCTAGGTTCAATTTTTAACTATTAGAGCTAAAATTATAGTGCTTATATAGACAGCAAATGTTTTATCATCCAAGATTTTATCTAAAGTTAAAGCATTAAAAGTAATATATTTAAGAGCTAAAATAAAGTGCTTGGATTCAAAACGTTATTAGTTTCTCAGCTGAAGTTAGTGTTGTGGTAAGGCTTATAACTATGTATGCTTGAGGGTACGTCTGGCTGTCGCAGGATAAACAAGTTGATGTCTGACAGCTCTTGTCCGTCACGTGACGGGAACATGCCTACCAGTGCACCAACCCCGCGGCAGCTTGGTCAGGGGGAGGGGAAGGTGGAAGGAGGGGGGTCATCGTGAAGACGACAGGAAGTGCTTGGAGCCGTCAGCTGGTCTCAGCTCACTTCCGCTGGGAGTCGCGTGTGTCGCCAAGTTCTCAAGTGAAACTTCCTTGCAGAGGGAGTCACTCGGGAGTGGAGAGCTCGATGACATAGAGGACGAGGTGGGAAGGGGGAGAGGGCCAGAATAACAAATAAAGTAGAGAGTCAGACAACTGCAAGGCTCTTAGCAGGTTTTTAGTCGCCATGTTTGCTACAATAATTGTGAACCCCCATTGTGTACTTTGTTTAGTTTTATAGCTAACGATGTTTCCCTCTAAAAAAAAAACACAAAATTTTCAAATTTTGTTAATGCGATGATGGTTTGTTAAATTTTAATTTTTTACACAATTTTAAAATGCAAAGAGTTCATCTATTGGTAAAATTTATATGTACTTATTGACATAATGTTAAGTGTACGTCCCATTTATTAGCATACTTACTCACGCACTTATAACGCAACGCACCTATTGGTACGCAATATGAATGACTCCCTTTGGATTCTTGTTTCAATTTATTTATTCATCCTAAAAAAAAGGCTTAAACTCTGCTCGACTGAATACATTTTGAGTCGTAAGTACGATCAAAAAATTCTCAGTGGAAAAAAAAAATTCGATTTGGTTTAAATAATACAATTATTTTGACACCAGGCCTTCATGTAAAAGTTCATTAGAACCGATCTGTATCTACGTGAGCACGCCACGCGTATCTCAGTGTGATGATACACAGGCTGGGACAGGGGAGAGAAGAGGTATGGATTTAAAAAAAAAAATTGGTTGTCTGTAAAGTCAGTTTACGGACGATAGTTTAACGTGACGTCATAACAAAACAATGATGAAATGATTGCTTACTTTTATGAATAAAATTGAATCATTTTTATTGAATTATCACTATTTTGTATGGATACAAAAGAAGGAGTGAAATGAAATCTACAATTTAATTGTTAAATTTACTTTTATTTGCACTCAGTAATTCAAATATGATTATTAATTTAACGAAGAGATTATTTTAACTATAACTTTTATACATGTTTGCTATTTAACTTCTTCCAATCTGTGTTATTCTGTTAAGGATAGGACGATGATAGGAAAAGTAGGAAACGAATGGGAGTGTTTCAAGTTTAATATGCCTCGAAAAAGTCAAATCGATGGTTGTTCCAATCGAGTGTAAGAGAGATAGATGCAGCGCAAGCGTACAATTAGCGTAAAAGGACACAGCGAAACGGGACAATGTGCGTAACGTGACACTTTTTCGTGCGTGCAGCCGGCGTTCATCGATTTATTAGACGTTGTCACGTCAAAAAATAATTTTTATGGGTAAATATTTCCCTCCTCAGTATAACAATGAGGAATGTTTGTCTTAGTGTAAGTATTTATTTGAGCTTGACGTGCAGGCCACAGTCGCCGAAGCTAACCGGCGCCCTGAGAGGCGGCCATGGAGACTTGTGTTCGGAAGCTGCAGGGATATTTGCCACCAGTGAGTTGCCAGCAGTGAGTTGCCACCAGTGAGTTGCCAGCAGTGAGTTGCCACCAGTGAGTTGCCAGCAGTGAGTGTGCCAGGGTGGGGGGGGGGAGGGTTCGTTCACCCTCACTGCTGTCCCCTCTCTTCATACAAACAAAAAGTAGAGAGTGTGCCGCCAATTAGCATTTTTTTGGCACCATTCTAAATTTTAATTTTGAACAATTAATTTTGCCAGTAATTTTTTTGTGCTGCTAAAACTTAAACTTTTTCCGCCTCCTGTACACTCCCGATTAAACTTTGTCAGGCCAGTCTCCCCAATGCTGTTCCCAGAGCCAGGTCTGATTTTGGCCTTTTAAAACTAAAATATCCACCAGTCTTCCAATGTCATTTTAAGGGGACATTTAAGTTACACAAGTGAACAAGAGAGTATGTGTACCAAGAGTAATATTTCAAACGTTAAATAAAAATAATTTTATCTAAAACCGATGTTTTCGCTGCAATGTGAAAAAAACGTGAAATGAATTGAATATATTTTTTTTTGCGAGGTTGAATAATGTAATGTGTACTCACTATTATTTCCCGCAATGTCGTTTAATTAACGATTTTTTTTACTTCAATACTAACAAACACGAGCAGTAAAAAAAAACACATAAATAATAACTTAGTAAAAAATTAATAATGTTCGCAGGATTTCACGCCATTGTCCGAAGTAGCTTGGCTTCTGTGTTGTAGCCGCGTCCAAGGCGAATAATTCACCGACGTTTGGTCGACATTGCAGTCGCCATCATCAGGGAGCAGTTACCTACTGTAGGTAGCTGGTAGGAGTAGGTAACTGCTCCCTGATGATGGCGACTGCAATGTCGACCAAACGTCGGTGAATTATTCGCCAAGGACACGGCTATAACCCAGAAGCCAAGCTACTTAAGTAAAATTTGTTAAAAGTTCAATTTGAAAAATTGCCTATTATTTATATATATGTATAATTTTGGAAGCCAACGTAAAGAGGTATTGTTGTAGGGTGGACAGGGGCGCTGGAGCCGGAGCCGCGAGTCCATTGGCTGAGCGGCGCACCAATGAGCGGCGGGGTGCGCAGAACGAGACTCACCTGCAGCAGACACGCGCAGGCGACCAGCAGTGCGACGGCACAGCAGCGCCTGCAACACGCGCCCTGTGTTACAGCCAACACCAACTACCTCAGCCAACACCTTCTTCACACATACTCTGGTCTCACCGTCAGATTTCACTCACTAATAACTACGAGATAGAGACCGGAAAAATTCGCGATTTCGATGACCTCTAGGATAGACTCCACAACCCCCTACATACTCAGGAAAATGCCACCTGCTCATTGGCTATTGACTCGTGACACCTGTCGACTGGGACGCTTGCGATTCGATACTTTTTTTGGTTGAAGGGTTTTCGTTGGCTCAAAGTCCTTCAGATAAACTGTAAGCCAATCACAGAAGCAATATAAAGGTAAATTGTTTGGATTCTAGAATATCGTGAAATGAATCCGCGATTTTTTCCGGTCTCTACTACGCGACTATTAATGCGTCAACAGTGGTTAGGAGCACAACGGATAGATCATTCCTGTACGTGTTTTTTTAGCACAGTAATGGTTTTGCCTGTGACGTCATCACATTGTTACTCGCCAGGTTCGGAGCTAGCTGGCGGCCCTGCACGGCCTGTCCCGTCATGAACTGTCCACTGACGTAAGGCATGCCACGCGCGCCTGGCCGGATCACAAGGGTCGTTGCTACCTCCCTTTCCCCCCCCCCCTCCGCAACCCCGTGCATCTTCAGGCATCGGCGCCGTTATCTGAGCGGCCTTGGAAATTCCACGGGCCACCGCGCAGAGTGGCGTGAATTGACGCCGCCCTTCTGGACTGTTCGAGAGTCGGGTCGGCCCGGGATTATGTGACTCGTCACAGCTGCTCTCGTCGGTTCGAGTAGGTCGCCACAGACTACTTAAGCAGCGACGCTTGCCTCCGCGGGAGTTCTGAACGGACTCCGAGCGAAGGGAAGTGTGACATCGGCGAAGAGGGTGAGAGACCCCCTCGAGAGTGGCCGGATGTTGAGTGACGGGATCGAGAGAGTGCGACTGAGTGGCACGAGACTGTGTGTGTGGGCAGGCACGAGGTGAGGGGCGAACCACTGTAGAGCCTAGCTCCAGTGAGGAGTGCAGACTGCGGAACTCGACAGACATTGAGTGACAGGAGAATATACATTTTTAAATACCAGTGATTGGTGATCGCACATTTTTAAGTACAATTATTTACTAGTAATGTAAATAGTAGTAATCAATAAAACTGTAATAAAAGCTTAATTGGGCTATCTCTTACGAACCCAGTTCTCCCCACTTTAAAGATCGGAACAATATCATTGTCGGCGCATGCAGTGTTTGTTACGAACGATCTCTGTGTAGCGTGGAAATGCGTGTAGCTGGTCATTGATTCCGGGTGTCACTGTGAAAGGCTAGCGGAGCACTCTCGGGACCCAGAGTGAGACAATGAAAATATTCCCTGTATTATAAGCGAAAATCAGTATTACATTGAAAATTACAAATAATGAAATATGTCACCCCACACGACACGTATGTATCGACCCGTATGTATGTTCGAAATGATAGAAAACGCAAGTCAGTGGAAAGCTCGCGTCGAAAGGAAACCAAATAGCCTGAAAAGTCCAGTGCCATCGAATGTGAAATCTACGGTGGCATCGAAAAGCAAACTGAAATCCCGAAATCCGGACATGTTTTAGTGAGGTTAGGTTATACTTCTTAAAGGGCGTTATAAAGAAATGATGACAATGAAATTTTTACGATGCGCACGCTGTATTAAATAAAAATTGACAGGATGAAAAAAAGGCTTCATGCAAATAAAAATTATATATGTACTTTTAAGTCTTATACCTTAATGATTGATATTGAATACTGGTCCACATAATTAAAACAGTTATTTAGTTTTAATAGGCTATTAGTTATATATATTGATTTTTATTTATATAAGTGAGTTTATGTTCCCTATGTATAGGTAATTTATTTGTTTATTATGAATTATAAATGATTATGTTATTATTTAATAAAAAATTATAGTAAATACACCAGAATAAATATTCAGTTTATTTATTAAAATTCATTATTATTTCCTAAATTAAATAATGTAATTTACACACGTGTTAAAATTATTATTGAATACTAAGTAATTATTTGAAGTTTTTAAATATATTTAATATTTTAATTTACCAACCATAGGTATTTAGGGGTCGTCCATTAATCACGTGATGTTTTTTTAACAAATTTTTAACCCCCCTCCCTCTAGTGATTTGTGGTAAGGTTTTAGACTTACCCCCCCCCCCCCCCCATAAATCACGTGTATTTTTTTGGTACATAATATTTTTAAAAATTTCAGAATATTATCTTTAAATAGAGGTATAATCTAACGTAATTCTGGAAGATTAAGCACAGTGATAAAAATGTCCAGACACACATTAAGGTTGCATGTTTAATCTCACTGGCATAAAAATAATAAAGGAAAGGCTTATATGTGATTTACGCATGTATTCGGCGCCAAAATTACAGTCTTACTGGCGACTGGCAAGCTGAGCCGGGTGGTTCATGTTGCGGCGGGCGGGGATATTGTTGCCTGGCTACGGCGAGTCAAGGTCACGCGTCGCTTTTCGGTTTAGTAGAAATCGCGTGAAAAAATAAATACACGTGATATCTCTCTAAACCGCCCCTCCCCCCTTGTGATATTTCGTGATATTTCCCGACCTCCTCCCCCCTCCCCCCCTTTTCGAACCTCACGTGATTAATGGACGATCCCTTATAATATCACTTCAGTAGTTTTATCATTTTAATTTAAATTAAAATTTTTGCATGAAAAATTAAAATTAGTTTTTTTATACAACGCCAAGTAAGTATAACTTCTAACGAGCGTGCATATTGTCACGACACACCTGCAGCGACGTGCGGCGTCAGCGCAAATACCGGGACAGCGCTGCGGAGCGAGGCCGGCCGCCGCTGCGGATAGTGAACGGGCTGGAGAGGGGGTAGGAAGGTCTCAAGTACGGCAGCTATGCCGGGTGGGGGTAGGGGGGGGGGGGCGGCTAGAAGGAGCCACGTGACTAGCCTCGCCGAGAGGACTGCCGCGAGGTGTGATAGCGAGGCACGTACATTCACTCAAGTATATCTTATACATCTAACTCAACGGGTGACGGCGTAGACAATTGTAACAGTTAGTAGTAAATTGAAGTGGGACTGAAGTTAATGTCGGTACCTTATTGCATAACCACTTATTCCCTTCGAGCCCCATTAGAGAGAGAAGGTAATAAGACTTTCCTTAGGAGAGAACTCGTCATAACAATATGTACACGCACTTTTTTTTGTAGTTCTCGGACCACGAGGTCGCACGAGCAAGACGCGAACTTGCGGGCAGAACCGGCGCCTGATCGGGGGCGAGTGAATCCAGGCTTGGCTGGAGGCGGGTGCGAGTGACAGACGGGTGGAAGAAGAAGGTGAAGAAGAAGGTGAAGAAGGTGAAGAGGAGGGGAGGAGGGGAGGGCGCGTGTAACGGGCCGCGTCACGCCACTGACGCCGCTAGCAAAAGGACGGCGGATAGTCTGCAGTCCGCGAGGATGAGCGCCGCAACCACGACCCGAACACCTCCGAGGATTGCCGAAGTGAAAGTGTAGGTTATGTCACGTGGACCACACGCTACGGCGCTCCGGCTCCACAGGGGCTGAGGCATCCCTTCACCGCCAGACTCAACCGCCATAACCCATAACTAGAGACCGGAAAAATTCGCGCTTTCGATGACCTCTAGGATAGACTCCACAACCCCCTACATACTCAGGAAAATGCCAATTGCTCATTGGCTATTGACTCGTGACACCTGTCGACTGGGACGCTTGCGATTCGATACTTTATTGGTTGAAGGTTTTCCATTGGCTCAAAGTCCTTCAGATAAACTGTAAGCCAATTACAGAAGCAATATAAAGATACAATTGTTTGGATTCTAGCATATCGGTAAAATGAATCCGCGAATTTTTCCAGTCTCTATTGATTGGGCTACAGTTTATCTGAATGATACTCGGCCAATTAAAAACCTTTAACAAAAGAAGTATTGAAACACTAGCGTCCCAGTTAACAGGTAACACGAGTCAGTAGCCAATGAGCAAATGTAATTTTCCTGCGTGCATAGAGGATCATGGAGTATATCCTACAGGTCATTGAAACCGCGAATTCTTCCGGTCTCTAACCATAACCCATCGTTTCCCCCTCCCTTCTCGTACATCCTCTACCTCATGTCCTGTCGGCATGTCCAGCCTCTAGCGATGGCCGATGGACACCCTCATTCGAGCCGCCAGTCATTGCCCACGCCGCGCTCGCAACCGCAGAGACCTAGACCACAGCTGGAGGTGCAGGGTGGTTCACGTGTCAACACAGCAACTGATCTCAGCCAGTGTAATAAATAACAGCTCTTTAGTTTTGAAGTGAAAACTTGTTAAGCCGCGTTGAGCGATTTTCGGTAGGGGCAAAACATGGGTTCGCGTCACCGACATGCTGTAGTAGCAGTAAGTGAAGTTAATTTGACCACGTAAATACATGACCTAGGTCTGACATCACTGGTAAGTCATAGCTAAGTAATGAATATTTTACGTAATTTTTACATACCACTGACATATGTTGTGACTAAAATGATGTAAGGATAAATTATATGCTGATATCGTACTGATATAATACCAAAATCATTTTCTTACATACATTGGACGTAGAAATGATGTCATATTACACATTTAAAAACAAAGTTTTAAGTTTACACTTCTGTTGACAGTCCCCATGACTGGCTATCTTTATTTTTCCCCGGGAGGGTAGGTTAGCTTTTCGTAACTAAGAAGAAGGGTCGGTTAGGTTAGGTTAAGTTAGCGTTATTTAAAACACCCCATGACCGCGAAATGCACAAATCGCGAGCGATCGGCGAACTCCGCGGAACTTCGGAACTGTTCGGGCCTGGCCCCCAGATCTGTGAACTGTAGGTGCCGACTCTCGACCTCACGCTTACACGTGAAGCCTTCTTTTCACAGACGAGAGAGCCAAACGCCCGATCGTGCATCTTCGGTTATTTTTTGTTCATTGTAAATAAATATGGCGGTGTTGATAAAAGGATACTAATGGTCAATTAGTAGAGACCGGAAAAATTCGCGGATTCATTTCACGATACGCTAGAATCCAAACAATTGTATCTTTATAATGCTTTTGTGATTGGCTTACAGTTTATCTGAAGGACTTTGAGCCAATGGAAAACCTTCAACCAAAAAAGTATGGAAACGCAAGCGTCCCAGTCGACAGGTGTCACGAGTCAATAGCCAATGAGCAGGTGGCATTTGCCTGAGTGTATAGGGGGTTGGGGAGTCTATCCTAGAGGTCATTGAAAGCGCGAATTTTTCCGGTCTCTATCAATTATTAGGGACCGGAAAAATTCGCGGGTTCAGTGACCTGTAGGATGAACTCCATAGTTCTACGTACACTCGGTCAAATGCCACCCTCTCAGTAGCTGCTGTCTTGTGAGACGTTCCAGCGTAGCAGCCTATGATTCGATAAAGCTTTGGTTGGGTGTTTCTCATTGGCCCAGAGTCATCCAGGTGAGTTGTGATTGTGAGCCAATAGCAGAGGCAGAACTGAGGTATAACGATTTGTATTTTAGCCTATCGCGAAATGAATTCGCGAATTTTTCCGGTCTCTATAAATTAGGTTAGGTTAGCTACATTATAAATACTTTAAAACATTGTGGACGGTTGATTTGGCTAGGATAGCTACATTAAGGGCGCTGGAAGGCTAATGCAGTCGCCCGAATTCCGCTAGGTAGCAGAGGCTGTTCTATCCGCGGTGGCGGCTGGAAGCGCGCCTTATCTCAGTTACAATCTGCGGTTGCCCTCTCTCTCGCACCCGGGCCGTGCCGAGCCGCGCTGGGCGACAGGGAGGATCAGCTTACCAGCGTTGTCAACTCCACGGGCTAGCCTCGGGTGACATCACATCCGAGAGCTTTTATCCTTGAAGGAACACATGGCTCTTGCCGATGAGTACTCGGCTTTCTGAAGCGAGTGCTTGCCACCGTATCTTAGCATATGACCTACCCGAGTTAAAAATAGACAAATTTGTATGATAAAATATTCTATAATGTACATTCATAAACTTATATACTTGCATATAATTGATAATGTATTTTGTGTTCCGTTGTTTTGTATACATTAGCTATATGTGAAATTGGAAATCTAAAAACTACAACGCCGAGAATTACGATTTATGTAATTATTATCTTTTTAATAAACACATATACAAACATAGCGTGTAATAAAAATTATATTCTAAAGGAATGGTGTCGCTTACGTATCACTAATGTGCCATGGGTCGTGGGTTCTATCCCAACCCTTTTTGTCTTAGTTTATCAGAACTGAGTTGTTACCACAGTGATTGCATGTATAATTTTTGTAGTCTAATTTGCACATTATTACATCGTTTCTTATAAGATGTTACTAAATTATTGATGTTTTAATACACATAAAAAAGTTATTTAAAAGGAAATCAAAAAACGTGATTTTCAAGTTATATCTCAAACAGTTCTATTTAAAATTCTACGTGATCTAAACTTCATACGTAACAGTTTTCTTAGTACATAAGAAATGGCGCATGGCTTGAACGTTGAATCTTAATAACTTAAGTAAGAAATGCGTACTCATTTTTAATGATAAAACAGCCCTAGCATTAAATCTTTCTGTAGACGGGAACACACAGTTTAAACTTTTAAAAACCGACAAAAAAAAAAAAAGGAATATACTTTATAACAAACCAAAAACTTTCATCAAGAAATATTCTGCTTACAAACAAATTGTTTGGGATCCCAGTTTTTCTGTGTTTTTTTTAATGAAGACGTTTTTTAGTGATTAACTACCTACCGTGTTTATTGCCCTACAAATCTTTGTAGTTGTATTACAGATACATATTGTTTCGATATCGCCAAACATATCTAAATGCAAACTTGATTTATTTATAGTAGACCATATTATATTCTTTTATATACATACATCAATTGCCATTTTGGGATTGTGTCATTATTGAGTATTACAGTCTTTGGAAGTCTCCAAACAGCGTTTTATATTTTTATATACTGTATACATATTTACGTATAAAAACGTTACGGCGTGATATTTAGCGAGATGCTTTTGTTCAGGAATCACTAACATTATTTTAATTAAACATTTATAACTGGCAATCACCAACAGCAAGGCCCTTCCTCAATTAAATATTAATGTAACAAGAAATTTGTAAAACTGTTTGTCCACTGCCTCACAGAAAGCAACTGGAGGGAATTATTTTTATTTAAATATTAAATTCAAACAGCTAATATATTAACACGCACAACGTGATTGACCAAATATGGTCAATTGTTTGATTTATTTTTTGGCAAACCTTTTTGTACAAAAGCAAACAGGCAATGTAATAAGATGTAATATCTCATTAATTAACTATTCAGACAAATACTATTAGCATATTTTACTGTAATTTTTGTTTTGATACTATAAACATATTTACAACACAAAAAGTAGAAACACATTAACAGTCATCTGAATATAAATTTAAACACAAGTTCTATTAGGCCAGTAAAATTAGACTAAAAAAATACAGTGCTGACGAATAATTAGAGGAAAGCTGGAAACTGTTTTAATGTATTCAGCATACCCCTAGTATGATCACATTAGGTTTTCCCCAATTTCCGAATGAAGCTTCATCCGCCATTTTGAAAAAACTGAATATTTTTGTTTGTTTTTGAGGTTTTTCTCAAATTTCTCCAAAACGAAGCGACCAATCAAAAAGTATGTTATCTTTGAAAGATTTGTGCAATGGGAGTGCATGACTTGATGTAAGTTTTTGGACGTACGCCATTGCTAAGAACTTTTTCTGTTGAAGAAAAACTAAAAAACTAAAAAAATGAAAAATAAAGAAATAAAGAAATAATAAAAAATAAATAAAAAAGGACCAAAAAAAAAAAGCAAAAAATTGCTGTTGTCAACAAGGATATAAACACCACAAATATATTCCGTAACAGGAATATAGTCAACAAACAAAGAAAAACAAAGAAAAATGTACTAAGAGAACGAAAAAAAACCACAAATGATGACGACACAGAAATATTGAATCCAAAAAATTCAGCACAACGTTTGAAACGAAACAGAAACACGACAAAACGAAAAGACGAAACAAACACGATAGTTTTCCAAAACAGAATAGAACGATAAAACCCCCCACAAATGATGACAACACAAAAATATTGAACCCAAAAGAATTCAGCACAACAGTTGGAACGAGACAAAAACACGACAAAACGAAAAGATGAAACGAACACAATAGTTTTACCAAAACAGAAACAAGCGACGTTTCGGGAACTGCTATTTGCTCCCGTCCTCAGGCAGAGACGCACATGGTACGGAAACACACTGAATTATTTTGGGTTCAATATTTTTGTGTTGTCATTATTTGTGGGGGTTTTTATCGTTCTATTCTGTTTTGGAAAACTATCGTGTTTGTTTCGTCTTTTCGTTTTGTCGTATTTCTGTTTCGTTTCAAACGTTGTGCTAAATTTTTTGGGTTCAATATTTCTGTGTCGTCATCATTTGTGGGGTTTTTTTTTTTTCGTTCTCTTAGTACATTTTTCTGTGTTTTACTTTGTTTGTTGACTATATTCCTGTTACGGAATATATTTGTGGTGTTTATAGCCTTGTTGACAACAGCAATTTTTTGCTTAATTTTGTGTTTTTTGTCTTTTTTTTAATTATTTATTTATTTCTTTATTTATCATTTATTAGTTTATTGGTTTTTCTTCAACAGAAAAAGTTCTTAGCAATGGCGTACGTCCAAAAACTTACATCAAATCAAAAAGTATGTAAAGATGTTAAATTTAGATAGTTGAATTTCGCTTCAAATGAATATCATATATACGAAAAGGGGTATTGCGTTTTCTTTAGAAGACAATTTGAAAATTACTGATTTATTTAGATTTGTGGGAAATTCCAAATCTATCGGTTTTGCACGTTCAACATCTCTGAAGCGGCTCATCATTAAACAAAAAAAAATGGGGTACATCATTTATAGGAAATTTATTTCAATATTTAGCAAAACCTAATTATTTTAATAATTTTTTACATTAACAGGTATATGTGATTTTACATGTTGAGGTGTTAATGATTTTGGTTTTTACCCACTTATAGATAATTCAGTAGAATGCTTGCATTTATTCATCGTAAATATGTAGGTTAAAATCAAGTATATAAACATTTGATTTTATTAGATATTCATTAAGTTATGAATATGGAAACCATTTACATGTACAAGTAAGATGTATTACAGGCAGTACTCTGGCAAAGTGGATCTCTTGAATGCCTGCTGCTATTGAGATTTTAGACCAAATTGAAACATTCTGTGGAGTGTCATTTGCGACAACTGAGTAGCATGTTGATGCCAGGGCATCACATATATTAAGAGACGACATTGATGTACAGAAATTGTTGGATTGGTTTACCTCTCATGATCCATTCCCAGTTAAGGAAGAAGTAATGTCCATAAGTACTGGACTGACAGGAGAAGAGAAGATTAACTGCCACCTAGCTTATGAAGCCGGAAATTCCAGCATTTCGAGGATGATTGGCAGTAATTTTGGTATTGTCATGTTTCAGCGAAAACAAAGAGTGATGCCCCTACGATGTGTTAATTCTGCTGTGAAAATTCACAAGGAAGAAGTTACAGTCAACCCTGATACGATTTTCCGCAGAATTTCATTACATAAAAAATCAAATGAACAACTAAAACAATACTTTCAATTTGAGCTGGCTCCGTATCCGTTGTCCTTATTTGACGAAGTTGGTGTGCGTAAAACACGCAAATCAGCATTCTACGAACTGTTTATTCCTGAAAAGGATTCAATGGATATGAGTAACTCTGCTTATGTAATAGATGGAGGCTACCTCTTACACCGTGTGTTGTGGCAGGCCCGAGAACCCTTTTCGTTAATATTAAATAAATATGTTGATTATGTTAAACATTACTTTGAACAAGGTGCATCCATTGTTTTCGATGGATATCCAGATGAAACAAGTGCGAACGGTATAAAATCTGCGGAACGACTTCGAAGAGGCAATAAGCTGACAGCAGCAATGTTTGATGAGACAATGTCGGTGACAATGCCACAGTAATTATTTCTATCAAATGAACATAACAAGAACCGTCTTATCTCCATGTTGACTGAGAAATTTAAAGCTGAGCAGTTTGTTGTAAAGCAGGCGAAGGAGGATGCTGACACTAATTGTGACCAGTGCAATTATCATCGCCCAGCATGCTGATTGTGTGGTTATTGTGGGGGAAGACACTGACCTGTTGGTGATTTTGACTGCATTAGCTCCAGACTCCCCCAACATATTTATTGAAGCCAGGAAATGGTCAACATAGCAGTGCACTTTACAGTCCACGCAATTTCAATTCATCCGAACCTGCTAAGGATAATATCCTATTCCTTCATGCATTCAGTGGTTGCGACACTACATCAGCTTTTTTCAGAAAAGGAAAACTGAAATTCGTTAAGGTGCTGGAGAAAGAGAGTCAGTTGCAAGAAGCTGTAAGGGTGTTTAACAAAGCCGAAACTACTGCAGATGAGGTTGATGTGGCAGGACAGAAATTAATTGCGGTAATCTACTCTGGACGTAGTGATATGCCACTAGATGAAATACGCTACGAGATGTTTCAGAAATTGCTACAAAGAAATGAATTTAACCTCGCTTCTTTGCCTCCAACTCCAGCAGCTGCTCGCCAGCATTCCTTGAGAACATATTTGCAAGTGCAAATGTGGAGCAACAACCACACCGATCCACTGCTATGGGGCTGGAAGACATCCAAACATGGTCTAGTCCCTGTTACAACAAATAGAGATGCAGCACCCGAAGAGCTCCTCAAAACTGTGTCTTGCAGGTGTGCCAAAGGCTGTAATGGAGTCTGCTCTTGCCGAAAAAGTAATTTGAAATGTACAACGCTCTGCAAGAATTGCAAAGGCCTATCGTGTGCCAATTCCTCAGTAGACGACATTGTTCAACCAAACTTCGTCTGCAACGAAGAGCATATAGACCTCCAAGAAGACAAGTCTTTATCAGACTATGAGAATGAGATCTTAGAGCAGCCACCTGAATTACCTTGTTCTAAAAGAAAGAAAACATAAGTGTGTGTATTATGTACTTAAAAAGTGATTTATTAGCTCACATGTTATATACTGTTTTGTTTGTAAAAATTGTTTGTTATAACTGTACAATATAAATGATAATGAAATGTCTCTTGATTATCATAGATGCACTGCTGAATGATTTGATTTAAGATGAGAAGGGAGATAGGTAAATCTACAGAGTTAGAGGCACCATGTATTACGAATAACTGTCTGGTGTGATATTATTTTTAAAATATGTTAACATATTTGTGTTTTATTTAAATCACATGTGTGGTTATGTAAGTACCTAATAATATGTCATATATTCTCAGTGTCGAGTTAACTGGCCAGTCTTAAAATCATTATCATATGTGTTTATTGTATTCTCTGTGTTATAAATATTTTATTTTGAATCGTTATTATTTAAAGAGAAACTGTTTAATTCTCCACGAATGCACAGTGCTAATTGATATTAACAAGTTTCTGATAATGTTGTCATGATACTGATAAAGCCATAGTACATTATATTGAATATATTTGATAGAACCAGTTTCTAGTTTTTTGTTTTATTATAATGTTATATTTGATAATCACTATTTTGTATTTATTTATAAAGTTACTGGTAAAACATTTTAATGCTGTTTTTAATCACTGTGTTTCTATATTTTCGGTAGTATGTATGATACGAGTATCCAATAAAACCATCATATATGATAATTCTTAAGTGCTAAAACTTTCAATGGATTGTATGTATAGTGTGTAAACGAATAAGTATGTATATTATTCCTTCAATGTCAGTAACAATAGAACTTTTTCGATTGTCAAAATTATTTTGGATTAGGAAACATTCATTTTATTTTTTACCTTTGTCGGCACCCAGCATTCCATTGATTTTGATTACCTTATTTTCAATATATTTATTAAGTCACAAAACCATTTCTTATTCTCAATACAACAGATGAAGTAAAAGAAAAGTTTATATCTTTTAAGTGGTTTAGCATGTGTGATCATTTTTAAAGTGTTTTTAATCCTATGTTGTATAAAGTTTGCGTTTCCTACCAAATCAAATTAGATAGTAAATGTTATGTTTGACCAAATAAATATCTGCTTATCGAAAAAAAATTTAATTGCAAAGAAAGATTTCTCACAACATAACCGTTTTACAATGGTGGCTCAAATTATTAATTTATATATACAAATGTATGTGTACTAAATAAAACTCAATGTTCGTAAAAAGCATAATCAAATGATCTTCAACTTTTATTTCATTACTTTTTCGGTTAGGATGGGCTATTTCGGATATATTGCTAGAAATTAAACTAAAAAATTAAATATTTAGAAAATACTTTTTAAAAGGTGGTTTTCAAAAAGTGTTAATTAAGTTAAAAAATAACCCATTTCAATGTATTTTGTACTCTTTCGAATCGTAATTTAATAAGCTACATTTATCTTCGGAACAATTTTTTTTGATTGGAAAATTCGTTTACGGATATTGAAAAAAATCAGGAAAAAAATGAAAAAATCTACAGTTTTTTAAAAATGGCGGCCAACGCTCCACTCGTAAATCGGGGCAAACTTAGGATACTGCTACTACGAATGAACTTCGTCGATTAAAACAGATTCCAGCTTTCCTCTAATTATTCGTCACCAAAACCTTTATTTTACTGGCCTATATTGTCTACCAACAAAACACCAAATTACAAAAGCTTTAACCCTCAGAACGAATCGGTGGATGATAAGTTAATTTAATAACAAAACTCTGAAGTTAATATTCAATACAATTTACATAAAACAACCCGAATATCAAGTCAAATAATTAGAAGGGAAAATGTTTACAAAGAAGTGACTATTCAAGGTATCAGAATTAATCCCGGTAACATTTATATACATTTTATATTGGCTACTAATAAAACTAATAATAACAAAAACATATTAACTCACAAAAAATGGCAAATACCTAACAGAGAAAACAAATGCCGATAGTAATAATACTTTTAAAATATTATCACGTTATTTAGCATTTACAATGTAGGTATAGTGATTATTTAAGCTTCATAATAATTTTTTAATGACATACATATCTTGTATTGCCTACCAATAAAACTTGTTATTGCAAAAAACATGACAACATACAGAATTACATGGCAGATGCTTAGAAAAACATTTCACTACACTATTCACAAAATAAATGTAATCATTTGTTTGGCGTAAATATATCAATTATAGCCTATACAAAATAGACTATATTATTTAAATGGATACATTCGTTACTAACAAACGTATATATATATGTGTGTATGTGTGTGTGTATTTACTGCTACCACTATTTTTTATAATACACATACATAAAACAAAACATGGAAAAACGCATCAATATTTTTATCTTACATTAAACAATGGATGGCTGGCACCTAAAATAAACTTGTGTTCTCAACAGTCATACAAAATTAAAAACTAGTGGGAAATATACACACATATATGATAACTTAAGACATAATAGAGAAGATTATTTAAATAAAAATATCAAAATACAACGTTTTTAAAATGGACTAAAAAGTATAAAATAATTTATCCTAGTCTCATACAGATTTATAACCCCATACAGATTCCTAACTCCACACAGATTGTCCTGTAATATTGTATTTATGAAATTTTAAAATCTATGAAAATACTTGTAAGTCATGCCTGTACACATAAAAATGAAAACAAATTACATTAATTTAATTAGTTAAAACAACTTAACACGTACTTCTAATGTAAAAATGCTTCTGGGCTCATGAATAAACCTAGTCAGTTTTAATATGACCCACTACCATGGGCGCCGTTAGCGAGGGGCAGGAATATTTTAAAAATTGTGCCCCCGGACCCTCCTGTGCGCAGTATTCCATATTCTCTCACTCCCCAGATTAGGTTCGTCCCCCTTATTAATTTTTCCTAACGACGCTGGTGCCCACTACTATGGAGGCACAGTTTTTTATGGTCTATATCATAGGCGGATTTATGGGGTGTGCCCTAGACGGGTAAAATATGCACTGGATAATACGACTTATGCAGTAATACACAGGTATTATACTAGATACAGACTACCCGTGCACACCACCCCCCCCCCCTTCCCGCCCCACAAAGGTCATTCCGATTGGGCCCCTCAAAGGTCATTCCGATTCCCGTCCCCCCCGTCTCTCCCGGCGTTTGCCTGGAGTTCTTTCAGAAAATATTGTGGAACGGGCCTTAAAAGAAACACCGTAGCACCATGTGCCTAGTAAAAGGCAATAGGATTTACACATCAAGGTAGTCTAATTGATTTCAAACTTCATTAGTGTGGACAAAATGGAAATTAGTGCTATGTAATTATTACATTAAGTCTATGGTTTATATTAAGTACATTCTAATTATCACACTAGCCAGGACCGAATATTTTTTTTAAAAAAAAGGAGTGGGGCGGGGGGGGGGGGGGGGGCAATATATTTGACTAGAGTAAGTTTGCATTGAAAGTCAATAGGTAAGAAAACAATGTTTATCCTAATTCCGTAATCGTTACAATTTCCTTATATTGTTGTCAGTATAAAATATAGTAATTACAACCAACTCTATTTTAAATGAAGCATATATTTTTTTTAATTCACCCTAAGATAAAATTTAAAGAAAGTAACTAACAAACCATTTTACATTATTTTGTGTAATAACTTATCGCTCATCGGCACATTCTTGGTACATTTCACATTCACCGGAATTAGATGCTGTAGAAACAGTTAATTGCACGCATTCGGAAGTAGATGCGGTAGGTGCGCACAATTTTGAATCGGAACCTTCACATTGTTGTGAAATATAATTTTTAATTTTCGCTCTGCGTGAAATTTCTTTTTAATCCTCGCTTTCTTGTTGTTTTTTGTTTTCTTATAAGGCCGCCCAACCACAAATTTTTGTAGGGCCATTTGGAAACAAAATAAAATAAAACCTACTCAAACGCGGAAAAAAACCCACTAGTTTGTGTTGCACACTGAGCGATGCTAGCCGCACGAGTGGAGCTACGGGCTGCTGCCCGGCTGGCAGCGCGGCAACAGCGCGCGCCACGAGGCCAGGCCGTGCCGAGCTGCGCTGGCTCCAGACGCGATAACACCAGACACCGCGGCGCCTCCAGTGCTGCGGGCTGCATCCGATATATTCTCAGAATGCCAGGCGCAAAAAATACATGCACTGCTTGCATCCTACAAATCTGCTGCAATTTTATTACAATCCAGCATTGTGAAACATGAATAATAAAATGAAATCCAAACGCATTTCGCGCATGTTCTCATTTTCTTATAAGTATTACCATGACGTTTATATAGTCTAATGAAAAATGACTTATTTACATGCCTGCACACTTTTTTCGTAACAATTTATGAGTAATTTCATTTAATCCCTTCAATAGATTACTTAACATACTTCAGTTATACCAAATTTCATTGACATATCTTATCTTGTTTTCAAGATTTGTATAATGCAAAATTGAAAAAACCAAACTTTGATAGCGATTTATTTAAAAACTATTTGCCTAAATAATATCAAATTTGGTACAATCGATGCTCTTCGCAGGATGAATAAATGTTGCGAAGAAAAACAGAAAAAATATTTTGCGAGCAGCCCCCTTAAAGATAAGGAAGAAAAAAAGCGAGCATGAACTTCGGGTGTGGCTCTCTCGTCTGTGAAATGAAGGCTTCCCCGCTTACACGCTCACACGCTCCCAACCACGTCAACGTCAGACCTCAGTTCATTCACATGTTTGCGTGCGTGTTTCCCCGGGTGCCGCGTGTTCAAACTGTATCGGGACATTCGTAACCTTTTATTCACGATGCAGCACACACGCAAAACGCTGCGTTTTGTATGTACACTGTAGTACCGGTACTTCAGATACGCAGCGTTTGAGCTTTTTCCCATACCACTGTGTTACATCATGAAGTGAAGCATTATCAGCAAACGCATGAAGAAGTCACTTTAGCCATCGCCATATTGTTCTACCTGAAAAAAAAAAAAACAACTAAAGGGGACTGTCGACAGAATTGAAAACTTAAATCTTTGTTTTTAAATGTGTAATATGACATCATTTCTACGTCAAACGTACGTAAGAAAATGATTTTGGTATTACAACACTAGCATGTCGGTGACGCGAACCCATAAGTTTTGCCCCTACCAATAATAACTTTAAAACTAGAAGAAATGAAGTTTTTTCATTGAAAGAATAAAAAATTATGAACTTAATTCTACAAATAATCAACATTATCTCTAATAATTCAATAACCTGAAACTTTTATCTTTAAAAATATAATAAATTAAGTTTTATCCTTGAAATATAAAAAATTAACACGTCACGTGACCATGTCGATGACGACTTACATGAATTTACTCCCTATCCAAACCTTCCTATAGAAGTTTTCACTTCAAAAAATTACGAAACTGGAACTTGATCACGTGTCATGATTCTTAGTGTGTATGAATTAGAACAACAGTCGTTAGAAACAGTCAGTTTCATGAAACAAAACAGTGATGTGTAAACATCTTACCTCGGTAACGGGACAAAATTCTTGGTTTCTCGTGTTTCAAATGCACTTGCGATACGAAACTTTGACGTGAAATTTGAAGTGGGAATTCTTTGAAAATGTTTACGTCAGCAAGAGTTAGCGTTGCATGTTGGCCTGCGCCTGAACCGATAGACTCCACCCGCAGTCTTTGATTTCCGTCGCATTCTTCCCTTTGTGAGCCGCTATTTTGGCCCCCAGAGTCACTTCTTTAATTCTCCCATCCGAAAGCAAGATGGCGAACTGCCTTTTAATTTTGTTTTCCCGACCCTCCATCCTTCTTTCATTACTTCGGGTCGTTTTTTAATTCGTTACTGTTCACTATTTACTTGCTGTGCTCTGGTTTTTTTATACTTTTTCCTGGAATTTGTAATGATGATATTTATTGTACTTTTGTTTTGTTTTTATTTTATCATGTATTTATTTTTAAGCACGAAAGAGCTGAGTCAGCTGGAGCGTGTCATTTTCTTTGCTGTTGTGTTCTTTTGTAACTATGTATTTTATTGCTGAAATAAATGAATTTAAAACTAAAAATGTCGTGTACCGAGAGATAAGATGTTGCTCATAAAAATGCAAACACTAAAACTTAGCCAATGTTTAGGGCGTTCAACCAACAGGGAAAATAAACCGCTTCTCACACTCACCATGTAGTCATAGAGTCATGGCTGCTCTGACGCTCCCTGCAGATCATTGTCAGAGTTCCTCTTCGCTTGGTGTCTGGTATGGACTTGCACAGATAAGAAGGATGGAAATAAATAAATAAATTTGATTGTTGAATTTTTATTTTACGAGATAAAAATGAGGCCGTGAATTTGTAATACCTTCTCTGACGATTATAACAAAAAAAGATTTATGGTTGAGTCATGGACACGGCCGTGTGTTTTACGCGAATAAATGTACGTAACAAGTAATATTATTTTAACACCATATATATATTTACTCTAACTATTTTACACTAATATGTTATATATGAAATCCATAGATATTGACGAGAGCAGACGATTGAAACTCAAACGAACGTCGTAGCTTCTCCGAGTCAAAAGTTATACTAAATGGAAATCTCGAAACGCAAGCTAAATTACCTCAAAATGGCGGCGCTTCCCCCCTCCACCGCACTCGATGCGTCACAGTCCTCATTTAGCGTAACGAACTCTTTGATCCTTTAGCTATCCAGTGGTGTAATTAAATTTTGGATGGAGATGATAGATGTGTAGCTGCAACACCAAACTGTATCCCCCGATTTTGTTATCATTCGTTTTTTTTTAATTATCTCCCACTATGGAAGCAATTTAAAAGACGTATTCACGTCAAAACAGGTATTTTAGAAGCAGCAGTGGTTGGTACAACTAAACAGGAAATAACGCCATCGCAGATGTCAACCAGCCTTCCGCAAGCAAGCACGTGGATAAAAGGGGCCTTACGCATTGTTTACCCACGCGACTGCATGCGCTAACTCTATTGGCAGCTGGGGTGGTAGTACTTACTCTTGAGACATACCAACCGCAGTTGTTTCTCACATGGCGTGTTGGTTGTAACATCTTTACGTCATTTTTTCAGTTTGAGGACTTTCGCTGGAGATTAAGCACTGTACCTCTTCTCACTTTTTATAACCAGATAACTGCGAGCTGTAAAATGTCACACAACTGATCATAATTATGAAAAGTTGTGTGTGTTCATACATCTGTTGTAACAAAAATACTATGCAAGAGAGCTGTAGTGATATATTTATAAGAATGAATATTAAATAATAGTAGGTAATGTAATACTAACAAAAAAAAAATAAAATCACACGTGACACCTTGTACTTATAGTCTTCAGACGCCGCATTCCAAAACCATGGCCTCAATTTCATTTAGTCAATAAAATCTTTGAATATAAAATCCACTGAAACTGACACAGTGACCTTGGAGGGACTGACAGGGTTGGTAACACTGTGAATAAAAAGCATAATGCAAATATGTGCAGTCCGCAATATAAGGAAAAATAATGGTTATTGTATCACAAAAAAAAAATACCTATATATATTTAAAAGCATGACGGTTTGCAAACCGAATTAAAATATTCTAAATTACCTGGTTGTAAAAATGATTGTTATTAAATATTTCTTGTCCATGTGTACATATTAGTATTAATCGTCGGGAGAATTACTGTCGTTTTAAGCAAAAAAAAAAAAAAGAATTAATTCAATTGTGCAACGCGCTTTTATTTTCGACAGTCAGATAGAATCATGAAATATCAGTATGTCTATAAAATAATGTCCCAGATAAATTAAATTATATCAACTGTAAGCGTTCTAGAGTGTTGGTTCAAGGTTACAATTAAAGAGTAACTCAGACAGATTTAGAGAATATCATGCGCTACTACTGATTGTTGTTTTCTCGCTTGCAGTGCTATATACGCAAAATAGCGATTAGTAGAGCGTGAACCTGTAAACCATATTCGGCAACAGGATGGAGCCCTTCCCCATTGGAATCTCTTTGCACGAGAGTGGTTGAACGTCGAAGTCCCTGGCCGTTTGATTGGTCGTAATGGTCGAGACGACAGAGCTCTTTTTCGCTGGCCTCCACGTTCACCTGACAATGCCATTCGATTTTTTCCTTTGGGGCTTTATTAAAGATCGTATCTACGTTCCATTACTACCTAAATTTATGCCAGAGTTGACACATAGAACTGAAGAGGATATTGCTTCCATTACTCCGGACGTGTGAACCAAACTATGGGAAGAATTTGACTTTCGGTTGGATGTGTGACGTAAAACTAAAGGAGCTTTTATAAGAAAAACTACGTTAGTTTACCTTAAAAATTATTTATGATTTGTTTTAAATAGTCTAGATTAAACTGTTATGATATGCCATTGAAACTAGAATATTTATTTATGGACAACCTGTATTTTGAAGGCATGAAAAAAGCAGAACTTATATTTTGAAACAGGGTTACAATTGATTACATAAGTGACACGAGTGGAGACGGGTAATTGGGCATTCATGAGCCAAGGTGCAGGAACGGGACAGGTGGCCTAGCTATGCCACAGCGCCGGAACGGGACGGTTAAGCATTCTGGAGCCACGGTGCAGGAATGGGATATGTGGACATGTTAGTGCCACGGTGCAGGAATGGGACATGTGGACATGTTAGTGCCACGTTCAGGAACGGGACGGGTGGGCATTCTGGAGCCATGGTGGACGGGTGGGCATGTTGGTGGCACGGTTCAGGAAAGACACGAGCCCACCCAGCGTGGCGCGCTCTGTCAACAAGCGGTCCCTGCGCCGCTAGTGGGCGGGTGTCTCCTGGCCTCACACGCCCGGTGGCGCTAGTTGTCGTGGCCCGACAGCCAGGCGCAGCTACCCACTGTAGATGCCCGCTCTTTTAATGATTCATGCGAATTGATTAAAACAATTTATTTGGAAATACGCTATTGGAGTTTTGCACTGTTTGTCATGGAAAAAAAAAATCATTGAGACCAATTACAAAATCAACAATGAGAAACATAAACCCACGTAAAACAAGTCTAAATCAAATCCTGTCTTACAGATAAATAAAATAATGAAGATAAACAGGCATCATGGACAACAGAACGATGCCAGCACAGATAAACACTGTAGGTCCGGGAACTGTTATCTTCCCGTCATCCAGACCCGGCGCTATAGTTCCTTCACGTCTCACAGTCAAGCACAACCCGCTAGGTGTGCACACCTTCACAAAACAACCACGTGATTTGAAAACTGCTTATGATATCCGAGTGGGGTATGCTTGACAAATGTTTTTAGGAAAAACCTTGAGGGTGGATGAGTATTACTGTGTTTCCGTGTATCGATTTTAAACTGTATCTGTGGGATAGTGAATAGGGCTAAATTGAGGGTTTTCAGAATAATTTTCAGGCAAAAACGTCCAGTAGATAGTATTCAAAGCTCTCAAGGGTCTTGCATTGCACCTTTTTATTTCTTAATTTCTCCGTCATCCGCTTTAATCTCACAGATATTTCCTAGGCGTCCCACTTAGGACTTGAGGACCTGCAAGGTTGTAGTAGGATCTTAAAATGTTTGTCACCATCTAGGTGCTAAAACAAAAAATCTTATTTATTTTTTAATATTTTATTTTCGTGTGATAGTCCCACCTACTTGGGATAACCAATAATTTGAAGAGTTTCTGGAAAACTTTCTCAACACTGGTGCCTGAGTGGTGTATGTTTAAGAATAATATGTCGAGGTCGGTTTGGAAAATTCGGTTTCACGGTTCAATTTTAAAACTTATTTTAATGAGAGTGAAATTGGTAAAAAAAAAAATTACTACACGGTATAATTTTTAGGTATGAAAATTTCGGTACAGATAATGGAAAGCACCATAACTTCGTGATTTTAATCTTTTATATTTATTAATATACATTATTAAATTTAAATTATTATTTTGGACATACGCCACTGCTATTTTGAAATATATATCGTACAGTAAATGCCGAGAATGGACAAAGAAATATGAATATACAAACACACAGAAAATAAGCACGGTGTTGTATTAATTGTTGTTTGTCTGTATTTTCTGTTCTTGTTACAACTGTATCATTGTTGTTGTTGTGGCCAGTGGCCTGGCCTTGGTTATTAATGTATGTTTCTATGGTAAATTTAATATTTTAAACTATCTATGTGTTTGATATTTTAGTAATTTGTTTCAAGGGAATATTTATTTATGTTTGTTAGTTAAGTCAAAGACGTTTTAAATGGCAGAAGTTTGTGTTGGCAAGTGTAACGAAGTGGACCAGTACCTGGGTGGAGCTCGTCAAAGTTGGTGTCCGGTTGGTGTCGTGGTATCTCGCATGGACCGCGCTAAAACACGTTTGTCCGGTCCGCGCGGTTCATGCGCTAAGGTTAGGGGGGGGGGGGGGGGTGGCTGAATTGTATCTCCTTGGAAAGGGTACCTTTCATACTTTTGGTGGCGGTAGTGTAACTGGGTAGAAAACTGGAAAGGTACTCTTTTCCGATTTCTTAAAATTTTTCTGTTTTAATGCAAACATGGACTGGAAAGGTATCATTTGGAAAGGTTAGGTTAGGTTAAATTAGGTTAGGTTAGGTTAGTTTAGGTTAGGTTAGGTTATGTAAGGTTATGTTAGAGAGGATAAATTGCACGATTTTAAAGCAAAAAATAATTTACATTTTAAGAATTGGAAAGGGTACCTTTCCAGTTTATTTTCTGCTGTGTCATTGTACAGAAAATCCTGAAAGGTACCCTTTCCAAGGCCCCCCCCCCCCCTCAATCTTAGTGCATGAACCGCGCGGACCGGACAAACGTGTTTTAACGCGGTCCATGCGAGATACCACGACACCAACCGGACACCAACTTTGACGAGCTCCACCCAGGTACACTTGCCGACACAAAGTTCTGCCATTTAAAATGTCTTTGACTTAACTAACAAACATAAATAAATATTCACTTGAAACCAATTACTAAAACATCAAACACATAGCTAGTTAAAAATATTAAATATTGGTGGCGAGCGACGGAGCAGCAGGTGTTGCGGCAGTGATGGTGTTTGCGTGCAAGAACGACTCCGCCGGGCGGACCGTGACAGCGCATGCGCAGTGAGCGAGGAGTGAGTGGAGCGGTCAGCTGGTATTCGCTGTTCACCCGCGGCGCGATCAGAGACTTCTAGTCAGGGAACACGTGTGTTTGAGGCAGACGATATCCCGGAGCTCAATATCTCGGCCAAGCGGGACTCGAAATATATATGTCTCGTGTTTCAAATTAAATGACTAGTTACAAGCAACAATGGTAAACTACAAGTTTGCGAGAGTATTTCGCAAATACAACGCCTGTAAGTCTGCTCCAGTTATTCTATGGAGGTTGGTCTGCCGGAATTCACTTTTGCGTGGTTGTGAATTTGCCCGCGTTATGTTCCAAGAGTGACCACTATGGCTTAGCGAGTTTTGCTACGGGCGCAGGGCCGGATTCAGAGGTCTGGAGGCCTCGGGGCAACAGAGGAGCGGAGGCCCCCTGGCCCCAAATTATTTTACAAATAAAATGAACAATTTTTTTCAGTCGATTTTTCCAATAAATAATTTATTGTGAAATCAAGTAGATTGTCTTAGTATTTAAAAAACATACATAAATATAATCGGAGACAAGAATTATATGAAATTAAATTTTAGTGTTAATGAACGGAACCTTCCGAGCTTTTTCCGCCGAAAATTCGTTGATGATTTCGCTGAAATCCAATTCCCGGAGTAAATCGCTTTCAATGCTCAGGAGAGAAAGCTTCGATAAACGGTTTTGTCCCATCGTGGTTCGGAGCCTATTTTTTATAATTTTCATTTTTGAAAATGAGCGCTCTCCAGTGCAATTTGAAACCATCAAAACCAAATACATTCTCAATGCAATTTCAAGGTTTGGAAAGGTAGCTCTGAAATTTTGATCTGCGAGAATTAATTTGGTAGTATAATAGTTCCGGAGATTGGTCTTTTCCATAGTCCTTTTTGTATGAGTCCGTTTGTGGGGGCCCTCCGTTTGTGGAGGCCCCGGGGCTTTCATCCCGGTTGCCCTCCCCTAAATCCGGTCCTGTATGGGCGTGAAAACACTCGTTGGACAAGAAACCTTTCATCGGTCGTGGGAAGATACGAATTCAACTGCTAGCGGATACACTTGCCTATGGACAGGATACGGATCATGGGGCCCCGAGTTGTGAGGTAATTTTTATATTTTCCATTTTATATCTTAATTAAGGTAAATTGTATAATATATATTCAATATCGTTTTCGAAGAGTAATTTCTTTATGAAATACTATTGAATCCAAAGTTAGATATGCATAGTCTTTTTAATATAATGGGCCAGGCGAATTTATTATTTTTGAAAGTAGTTTCTAACTCTATAAATTTGCTCCAAAATTGTAAATAATAGTTTTATAATATTTTATATTTTTATTATTGTATTGAGGAAATACTATCGTAAGGATAATATTGTTACGGATAATATGGGAAAAACTGGGTTCGTAAGAAATAGCCCAATTACGTCTTATTACAGTTTTATGAATTACTAATATTTAAATTACTAATAAATAATTGTACTTAAAAAGGTATGATCACCAATCACCCTCTTCGCCGATGTCGCACTTCTCTTCAACTCGCGGAACTCTCCGAACTCTCGGAACTCCCGCGGAGGCCGGCGTCGTCGCTTATATACCCGCGGCGTCCGTCTCGAAGGGACGAGAGCGGCTGTGACGTGTCGCGTCATCCCGGGCCGACCCGAAGCCCGAAGAGTCCAGAAAAGCGGCGTTTATTCGCGCCACTCCACGCGGCGGCCTCGGGGAACCCGCAGAACTCTCAGGTCACTTAAAGTGTCAGTGACAATAGTCCGTGGCAGGAGGGTTAGTGGGGTGCGGAGGGGGATGGTTAGCCAGGCCCTTGTAATCCGGCCGGGCATGCGTGGCATGCGTGACGTCAGCACCCATGTGGGGCCGCAGCCAGACTCACTAACATAACATAGCATGTTATGGTTATGAGGTATCAGAAGTAATGAGTAACGTAACGATACGATAGTAACGAGTACTAATTGTTATAGTAACGAATACATGCGGGTACGCTTTTTTGACGTGACAACGTCTAATAAATCGATGAACGCGGGCTGCACGCACGAAAAATTGTGTCCCGTTACGCACATTGCCCCGTTATGCTGTGTCCCGTTCCCGTTTCGCTCATTGTATGCTTGCGCCGCATCTATCTCTCTTCCACTGGATTGGAACAACCATTGATTTGACTTTTTCGAGGCACATTAAACTTGAAACACTACTATTCGTTTCCTACTTTTCCTATCATCGTCCTATCCTTTACAGAATAACACAGATTGGAAGAAGTTAAATAGCAAACATGTATAAAAGTTATAGTTCAAATAATCTCTTCGTTAAAGTAATAAACATATTTGAATTAATGAGTGCAAATAAAAGTAAATTTATCAATTAAATTGTAGATTTAATTTCACTCCTTCTTTGTATCCATACAAAATAGTGATAATTCAATAAAAATGATTCAATTTTATTCATAAAAGTATGCAATCATTTCATCAATGTTTTGTTATGACGTTGTCACGTTAAACTATCGTCCGTAAACTGACTTTACAGACAACCAATTTTTTTTCGTTGCTTTTACACCTCTAGGGTCTCTGAAAGCTGCAAGTATGTTGGGGGCGCAGAGCGTGTGAGTGACGCGAACTGCGGCTGGCAGGCGGGCGGCTGGGGGCGTGGCTTGGTGACGTAGTGTGTTCTGCCTGCGCGCCTCGGCCAACGGCCTCCAACTATCCGCGCCAGTGCCGCCAACAGCTGAGACACTTCACGGCAGACAACCTAGCCACGCGACTCAAACAACACAGCAACCAGCTGGCACTAGCTTTTTGTCGTGATGACGTCTTATCAATCGATGAACGCCGGCTGCACGCACGGAAAAATCATGAATGATTGTCACGTTCCGCCTGAGCCGAGCGTGCAAGCGAGAGCGCGGAACAAGCGACAGAGGGGCACGATCGGCTTGTACGCATCTATCTCTCTTCCACTCCGTCGGCCGATGCGTCCGAGTAGAAGAGAGACAGCGGCAGCACACAACCTACACGTGAACTGTTTTGTCAACTGTTTATAAAGTGAAGTGAAAAGGTGATGTGGTTTGTATGCAATTTTTTTTTCATCAATATTTTCTTATGACGTTATCAGCTTATCACGTAAAATTATCGTCCGTAAACAGACTTTACAGCCAACCCCCTTTTTTACGAATGCGAACAGATTAATTTTATTTATGGAAGGGCTAGCTTTACTTTTTCATATCAGTTACATTTTAATGTAATTTATTCATATTATTGATGTGTAAAACATCTTCGCTCTCGGTATACGGAATTCGGTAGGAGTAATTTCGGTGAATGGAACGGAAGTTGAATGAAAAGAAATGTGTCGCCACGGTGCTGCCAACCGTACAAGTCTCAGAAATCTCAAAATATTGCGGATCCATGTATATATTGATTTCGTGAACATCAAAAAATTTATACAGCGCATAGGTATTAAAAATAATACTTTTGACGTCATAACGTCTGATAAATCGATGAACGCCGGCTGCACGCACGAAAAAGTGTCCCGTAACGCAAATTGACCCGTTACGTTGTGTCCCGTTACGCTCATTGTTCGCTTGCGCCGCATCTATCTCTCTTACACTCGTTTGGAACAACCATCGATTTGACTTTTTAGAGGCACATTAAAATTGAAACACTCCCATTCGTTTCCTACTTTTCCTATCATCGTCCTATCCTTAACAGAATAACACAGATTGGAAGAAGTTAAATAGCAAACATGTATAAAAGTTATAGTTAAAATAATCTCTTCGTTAAAGTAATCAACATATATGAATAAATGAGTGCAAATAAAAGTAAATTTATCAACTAAATTGTAGATTTCATTTATTCCGCCAGCAAAGGTTAGAGTTAAAATTTGTATTCTGAAATAAAATCGACTGATGTGACATTTAAAATCGACTAAGAGACCCTGTGGCAGTTCAAAATTGAAGCGATGGTTTTTTGAACGATCTGTTCGTCACATCTGTTCACGACGCTGACGAACAGCCTGTTCACTGTGGAGTCGTGAACAGTGTTATTGTTCTTCCACTGACACAGACAGCTGTGTCGCTGTGTCTTCAACCGCGCGTCCTGCGGACAGTACGGGAGACACCACTCACTGGTGGATCCCTTGAAGTGGGCCCTGCTCACCAGTAGCTGTACATGATGGCGCTGCAGTCGCTAGGTGTCTGTGCGTCACACATATCCGCAGTCGGCCAGTGCCGTGAGTAAGCAAACCGCGCGCGGGAGGGTCAGCTGTAGCCGGACAAGGGTTGCTGTCACAACTTAGAAACACACAAGTTATAATCTTCTAAGTTATGCCTGTTCTAAGTTGTGTGTTTCTAAGTTATGACAGTTATAAGTTACGTGTTTCTAAGTTATGACAGTTCTAAGTTGTGTGTTTTTAAGTTGTGATAGTTCTAATTTATGGCTTTCTAAGTTACGACGTTTCTAAGTTGTGTGATTCTGCGTTGTGTGTTTCTAAGTTACGTGTTTCTAAGTTATTATCGTTTTAACTTATGACAGTTCTAAGTTACGTGGATTTTTTTCGAGGTTTCTAACTTATGACTGTTCTAAGTTTTTTTAAAGTTATGTGTGGTTCCCGCCGGACACGGTTGACGTCTCAGCCGTGAAGTGGTTCGCAGCCGCCATGTTCAGCGCGGACCAAGTTACTCCCGGAACAGAAGGCCTCGACCGAAGTGGCAACACTGTAGGCTCTCCGGCGACACGTGCGCCAGGACTGTGGAGGGGCGGAGAGGGGGGAATCTCAACCACTCTCACGTGGGCGTGCAGAGTCTCACAACATTCATTCATAATCAAATGCCATTGTCGTAGAGACCTGCAAAATTCGCGGATTCATTTCGTGATATTTTATAATTCAAATAATTATACCTTAGCGCTGCTTCTACCACTGGTTCACTGTTAATCTGGAGTAATGAGGGCCAGTTAGAGACCCTCGCTCAAAGAAGTGTCTAATCACAGACACTCAGTCGAGACGACTTACAAGTCAGCAGCCAATGAACAGGTGGCATTTGCCCGAGTGTGTAGAGTATATTGGAGTCTATCCTGGAGGTCATTGAACCCGCGAATTTTGCATTTCTCTACCCATTGGACGTTAATTTCGCAGGTTTTTATTATTTACGTGATTGTTCATCTTATGAACATTTATCGGCTGCTAGAGTCAAACGGGAGATTGCTTGGACAATCCAACTTAATATTGCATACTTAAAACTTAATAATGTTCGCAGGCTTTCACGGCCATTGTCAGATGTAGCTTGGCTTCTGGGTTGTAGCCGCGTCCAAGGCGAATAATTCACCGACGTTTCGGTCGAATTTTCAGTCGCCATTGCGACTGCAATGTCGACCAAAACGTCGGGGAATTATTCGCCAAGGACACGGCTACAACCCAGAAGCCAAGCTACTTTATTTAGGAAGTTGTTGAGGTTTTGCTCGAAACACTTGTTTTTAGTACACGTAAAGTAAATACGAAACAGAAATTTTGTCGGTATTTTTTTTAGATCTTTCCAGGATGAAAAAAAATACCGGCAGTTTCTTTTTTTATTTGAAACCACGTAAGAATAAAGTGATTGGTAAAACACTTGCCTGTCTATCAACGGTCTTTATCACAGCTAAAGAAATATACAGGTTGTTTGGACACAACTTGGTTGTAAACGTAGAAATTATAAACCACCGTAACGCACAATGCACGGTACTTTTAAAAATTTATTATAAGTCATCAGATGGATAAATACTATTATGTCTACTCTTTGACGCGTAACAGTATTATATTTTTGCTCTAATTAAATCGGTATTAATATTTTTTTAATAATATATTCCAAAGAAGAGTGACATGTTAATACTAGTAGCATTTAAAACTCATTAGTTATGGTATGTTACATAAAAAAGTGACTTAATTAAATTATTGTATTCTAACTCATAAATAAACCTCAACAAAACATCATAGAAAGAGTCTACAAAGTTTTCCGAAGGACAAGAAACATGACGTTAAATGCAGTCATTTCCCGGGTGGATAAACTGTTCCGAATGCTGTGTTGTTCCGCCGAGCTGACGAGTTATCCCGGGCAAAGCCCGGCCTTGCCTCACCAACTCCTCCTCCGTAAACTGAACCCGTCAGGGTGCACCAGGATCACTTCTTTGGTATTATAACCACACAGACGCAAACCAGCATGGGATACGCCATGGGTGACGATTGGCCTTTGATGTTACATATTTCTGTTTTGAATGGTTTAGCATACCATTCAGGGTTGATGTGAGCTTTTGGACATACGCCATTGCTAAGCACATGTATGTCTGTAGAAGAAAACTACAAAAAACACAAAAGACAAAGAACATTAATTAAGCAAAAAATTGCTGTTGTCAACAGGATATATACACCACATAATGTTCCATAACAGGAATATGGTCAACAAACAAAGAAAACAAAGAAAAATGGACTAACAGAACGAAAAAAAAACCACAAATGATGACAGCACAAAAATATTGAACCCACCTGTGTTTTCGTACCATGTGCGTCTCTGCCTGAGGACGGGAGCACTAGCAGTTCCCGAAACGTCGCTTGTTTCTGTTTTAGAAAACTATTGTGTTTGTTTCGTCTTTTCGTTTTTGTCGTGTTTTTGTCTCGTTTTCAACTGTTGTGCTGAATTTTTTTGGGTTTAATATTTTTGTGCTGTCATCATTTGTGGGTTTTTTTTCGTTCTGTTAGTCCATTTTTTTGTTTTCTTTGTTTGTTGACCATATTCCTGTTATGGAATATTATGTGGTGTATATATCCTGTTGACAACAGCAATTTTTTTGCTTAATTAGTGTTCTTTGTCTTTTGTGTTTTTTGTAGTTTTATTCTACAGACACACATGTGCTTAGCAATGGCGTATGTCCAAAAGCTCACTTCAAGTCATGCACTCCTATTGCACAAATCTTTCAAAGATAATATACCATTCAGGGCCTTTACCGGAGATGACTTATCCATTATGTTACACTGCCGTGCCTGCAGCCAGAATTTGCAGGCTTTGTCAAAAGATAATATAGGTTCCATTACCATTTGTGTCCTCACATAAATTCACGGCAGTGATTGATTAAAACATATCCGCCATGCCTCGTGAGATCTCTGCCTTGTCACTGTGTCAGGACGGTTGCCTGTACCTGTCTATTCTCATGCTAGGGCGCTGATCTCGTAGCTTTTCTGGTGTCTCGTTTCTCCTCCAGTTTGACTTTGCCTTCGACACGCATTTCCTTCCGCTCAGTCGACAGGGACAGCTGGGAGTGTGGCGCGCACGAGGAACTGACTGATGGCGCCTGTTGCTTAGGCCACCCCGCTCACCGCCGCGTGTTGCTGGTGGCCTGGCTCCAAGGAGCAGGTCTGGCGGGGCGTGCTGCCTTGTCGCGCTCATGTGGCGAGGCAACCCGGCACGGCTCACAGTTATGAGTCGTCATGAAGTGATATCTTATGATTACCCCTTATGATACACAGAGCTGTGTTTCATAGCTTGGCATGTTTCTTAGGGCTCATTCTCACATGTCATGTTGGTTGTAACATATTTAAGTCATTTGTTCAGTTTGAGGGATTTCGCTGTAGATTTAACACTGTATCTCTTATTCATGTGTTGCTTCGTCTCACTTTTTGTAATCAGATAATTACCAAACGATAATATTGCGAGCGATGAAATTTCCACGGGAGTTTTTTTTTTTGGGGGGGGGGGGGGGGAGGGGGACGGTGAGCGGCGAGAGTTGTGTGAGGAGTGCGGTGTGTTAGAACTTGACAGACACTGAGTCACTTGGGGATAAACATTTTTAAGTGCCTTTGATTTGCGATAGAAAAATTTTAAGTAGGCCTACAATTCTTCATTAATGTAAATATTAGTAATCAATAAAGCTGTAATTGTAAAACCTAATCTGGCTATCCCTTACGAACCCAGTAGTTCTCCCCACATTATTAATAAATCGTAACAACACCGATTTTGTGGTGAGGATGAGCCGCGCTTGTGACGCCGGCTCTGGAAAAGTGGCGAGGGCTGTGTACGAGTCGGTAACTGTCTGAGCGCTGCCGTTAGGAGGCTGCGCGCTGCGGGCGACAGAGCGGCTCTTACAAGGTCTGCGTGTCTCTCCTCCCGCCGACACCGCAACACCCCGCCACGTCACGAGCCTGTCCCTGCTGTGCCACCGCGGACCCTCCCTCTTTCATTTAGAGTGTAGCATTGAACCCAAGTCACAGTTATTGAAAAGTAATTCAAATGTCACTGTTCACTGAAGCCTGGGTGTATCTGCTCATAATTGTTGCCAACCTAACTTGAGGTACGTCAATCAACTTTTAATAAGGTGCATCTCTTCTACTTGTCGTACTTTAAAGGTATTCGTGCTAGAGATTATTTTCGGTCATTTCATTAGAAACAAATACACTAATTTAACAACATAATTAATAAAGTGCGCTAGTTAAGTGCCGCAAAGTTCATTGTTTTCAGAAATACTCGCCAAAAAAAATGTGCGACTGTCTTTGAGTACTCATCAGAGATGTGTAACATCTAACCTCGGTAATGTGCGAATTCACGTGTTCTCATGTTAAAAATACATTAAAATACGAAACTCGAACACGAAATTTAACGTAGAATTTTTTAAACTAATGTCGAGCGTGATAAATAAAAAGCAAATTGGTTTCCAACTACAATACTAGACGCAAATCACTCGTAGTTTCCAAACCCGCCGCTAGAATTCGCTGCCGGAGCAGCTGAGTCGACTATTGACTCATTCGATTTCCAGAGCGAAATTTTAAATAGTATATTGAAAGGGTTCCTAAGAATTCAAAAAATTCTTGAAAAGTACTTAACCCTGGTTTTGGATCTTATTTTTGACAATTAAATTTATTCAAATACCTCCAATGTTCTTAAAATATATTAAACAGTTAATTCTATCAAGTTTACCTTTGTCCTTGTGAACTTTGGTTTACGTCATCTGCCACAGATTTCAGCGATGCGGTTGTTACACATTTCCGTTCTTTGGCCTCCGTCGCACTCACGAAATTACTGCCAACCAAATTCAATTCACCGGAAGCTAAGATTTTACACATCAAAAAATGTAATCCGGAATCATTTTCAAGGCTGTTGGATAATGTTATATAAACAACTCAAGAAAACATCCACAGCTTGAATAATGCTCAAGACACGTTTGCTGAAATGTTTAAGGAAATTTTAAAGTTGAATTTAAAGCGCAGTTCTCGCGTTAACTGCAAAAAATAATATGTATCTTCTTTTCTCTCGAGAGAACTCAGAAAATGAAATCGTTCGTGGTAACGAATTTTTTAGTTTAGACTGTAAATAATTTTCCAATCGGTTTAAAAAATTATAATAAGTAATAATGAAACAAAATAGTTCTGAAACCAAAGTTAAAAATGTATTAAAATATTTTAGAAACATTTTATAAGATCAATAATATCTTAATATTTTGTAGTCACACAAAATATCAGAGCTCTAAAATTAAACTGTCTTTTAAAGTGCGCTAAGATGGGTGTTTGTATCAAAATATATTTTGGACGTGTGCATTCCGTTACTAAAAACTTGTAGGCGCACAAGGAATTTCCTTCACCGCCACTCGTTTTAGAGTCACTATCATTCCACCTCACAAACACACACGCACCCTAAGCTCAGCCATAGAAGGCATGCGTACGTTATTTAGTTTTTCATACTCTTGAATTAGTTATAAGCTGGTTGCACATTTGAAAAAATAACAGTAACAGTAACAGGTATTGCGCAAAAGATTTGACCGCCATGATTTCCAAACTACTGATTCTCGACAGCGCATAGTACGGTCGTGTGCATAGAAGGGAAATTAATATTTCTTCCTGTTAAGCACGCATGGCGCAACAACCAATGGCAGTAGAGTAGGAAGTTATTCTTTTGGTGGGATGAGAGAACTGTTTATATTTATCAATAATATTGTGGAAAGAAACTGTCGAGGTATTAGGATGCTCATGGGGGTTTATTCTATCGTAAGATTTCGATGTTGATTCACGACATTCAGCTTGTTAGCCAATCGGAACAAATCAGTTTTACCGACAAGTTTTTGAAATGCTCTATACGGTAGGATAGCCAGCTGCCTAGGAGAAGGGGGTGGGGGGTGAATTGTATCCCCTTGGAAAGGGTACCTTTCTTACTTTTGGTGGCGGTAGTGTAGCTGGGTAGAAACTGGGAAGGTGCCCTTTCAGATTTCTTCAAATGTTTCGGTTTTAATGCAAATATGGACTGGAAAGGTATCCCCTCGGTTAGGTTAGGTTAAGTTAGGTTAAGTAAGGTTAGGTTATAGGGGATAACTTTCACGATTTTACAGCAGAAAATAATGTGCATTTTAAGAAATCGGAAAGGGTACCTTTCCAGTTTATTTCTGCTGTGTCTTTGTACAGAAAATCCTGAAAGGTACCCTTTCCGAGGGGATACCTTTCCAGTGCATATTTCCATTAAAACCGAAGCATTTTAAGAAATCGGAAAGGGTACCTTTCCAGTTTTCTACCCAGCTACACTACCGCCACCAAAAGTATGAAAGGTACCCTTTCCAAGGGGATACAATTCTGTCGTCCCTACCAAGGCAATTTTCGGGTCTAGCGACTTCCCACCCCTTCTCTTCTGCCTCCTCCTCAGGGGCGTTCCAGACAGACAACATGGCGACACTAAACAGCCGTTACATCTTCGCAACTTACCACTAAATCGTAGCTATTTATTTAAACTCCGCATTTGCAAAACGGTAAGATACTGTAAAAATGCGGAACAACATACATTATGTATCAGTAATACCGTGTCGCAAATGAAAGAAACATCTTATTTTCGTTTAGTACGAAACAAGATAAATTTAGAGTGAAATTCCCCGTTGAATGCCGATAAAATATATGTTGTATGTATCCACACGTGTACATTTGGGTTGGAATAAAATGGTATTCTTGTGTTGTTCGCACAATGAATATCTTGCAAAATTAACTGTTACACAATCACTTTATTATTTTTTATGCCTGAATATTATTAAAGTATAACAGTGTTTTGACGGCTACTAGGTGAATTCGTGAATTAAACATTGAACTTCTTTAGGAATTAGCTTTTTAAAGTAAGGAAAAAATACCGAATAACCGAAAATAAATTTACACTTATTTGTAAGTCTTTTCTGCATTTTCCGTAATTGTATATTATATTAATAATAAGTAAAATTATTGATATAGCTCAGTTTAAAAGGTGACTGCTGCGTGAGATTGTTTTGGGTTCGATTCTCCAAAATTTTAATATTTTTTATTCTATGAAATGATTAAGCATTCATTTTCATTCACAAAAATAAAAACGAGAAAAAATTATGTGGATTTTTATTACAGTCGACTGTAACCTTACTTTATCAGTGCAATCTCAGGTAACCTCGCGTAGCATAATAATCTCTTTTTAAATCAATTGTTCGAATAAATTTGAAGTCTTTTGAGCACAGTTAAAAATAAAATAATTATTTTTTAAAAGTAAATCTTGAAAATATTAAATAAAATATTAAATACGAAAATAATAGCACAAAAGAGTATATGAGTATGCTGATAAAGATAGTCAAGACAAGGTTAAACCTTAAAATTCTAGGTACTTTAAAATAATTGGAAGTCTTTAATTGCTTGAACAGAAATGCAGCCTACTTAATTCGGAAAAAAAAATAATTTGAACTCACAAAACCTTTTCGTTATAACGTTATAAATGTTAATTTTTTTTAAAATGTGAATGATATAATTTTGATTTACGCAATAAGGAAGGCTTACTGGTTTAACTAGTCACACTATACTAGTGGTTACTTCAAGCAATGTGAGCCATGTCTACCCATATAACCTTCCAGCGAGTTTATTATCACTTGTACGAATGTAATGAGGTGGTGCAGTGGTTAACAAACTTGACTAGACTTGCAGAGTCATTTTGATTACTGTTTTACGAGGATTTACATGGTTTCCCTAAAGAACTCTAGCCACGAGTTGGTATGATTCTTGCCAACATTCTGAACACCATTGTGGCGTGTCATCACGTGTTGTCTCGGCTAATGACCTTGGTGGTGACGAAACTTCAAGGTCAAACAACCTGTCTTAGTATTATGAACTGTGAGTGTGGGTTTGATTGTAAGAAATGAACCTGTTGACTGCTGCAACGATCTCAAAACTTATTTCACTCTCATAAAGCTACATTATCCCAGATACACACAGGCTATGTTTTACTTAAGAAAAAATTATGTTAACGTGTGATGTAGCAATATTTGTAACTAAAACCTGGGATAAAGACAAAACTTACTTCTTTACTGACTTAAATTTTAAGTATGTATACAGCAAAATAAATAATTTTCAGATCTTTATCCAGACTTTCAGTACTTACTTTTGCCATTATATCAATACAGTATTAGTTTTTAAATTTATATTTGGAGGCTTCATACTAAAACATTATTTTAAACTTGACTCTAATTTAGATATCATCAGTTTATACCACAGCTGGTAATCTATACTAATGATTAAATTGTTCGCGGTAAAATATCTGTACATTGTATTAAATGATGAAAACATAATTATAAATGGCTATTTAAATTATTTTGAACTCAAAAATATCGATTTGAAGATTTGTATCTGTTTGTTACAGAATCAATTGAAAACTACTTGTATTTCTCATGTGTAAAAAACTTAGAATCTCGATATACGGCCTTGGTAGGAGTTATTTCGTGAATGGAACGGAAGTAGATTTGGACGGAAATTTGTAAACACGGTGCTGCCATTTATGAAAGTCTCAGTATTTCCGAAACAATGGCGAACCCAAGTCATTTATCAGTTTATATTTACATTCGCGAACATCGGGGAATGTATTAAGCGTTTTGGTATGGTAAACTTAGCTTTACAGTAGCACAACTATCCTTTAATACTTTATGTAATAATTTAAAGTCTTAGAAATACACATTATAATTTTGACAATCCTTTGTTAACATTGAAGTGTAGAGATAGCGCAGTGTTCGTCATTTTGCAGAGACACAAGAAAATTTTACCTACTTACACTTGATGCCAAGTTGAATAAAAGAATTTCGTGAAGAAAATGTACTTTTAAGTCTTAAAGGTTGAATCAGCTGAATAAGGTTAAGGAAGTATTTCAGACTGATTTATGTCGTTTAAGCAAAAACAAATATGCATAAATATACTTAGTGTTGTTATATGAATTTTAAAATTTTTTAGGTTAATTTTGTTTTGAAGTATTTATTAGAGTGACAATTTTATTTTTAAAAATACTTAAAAGATAGCGTTGCATCCGTAATGCTTAAAAGAACCAAACAAATTTTAAATATCTTTGACTTCATGTTTGTTCGAACACAATTTTCCTGGCTTATGAATTATGGGTAATTTTAAGTTGCGATTATATCTTGTAATGACTATTCGAGTTTACAAATTGGATTATAGGATAGTTTAGCTACATGAAGTTTACTATGGCTTTATACACCCCTGATGTTCACGAAAGTTAATATATATGGGTGCATGATGTTCCCCCACGCGGGTCCGCCATATTTCGGCTCGTGGCTATAGCATTTCCTGAAATCATGTACAATGAACTTTCAATGGTGCAATGCGCGCCTATTTCATTGAATTCCTGGTGCATACCAAAATTTTACCCTCAACGAGCCTAAATAACTTGATGTAAGCTTTTGGACATACGCCATTGCTAAAGCACATGTATGTCTATGGAAGAAAACTACAACAAACACAAAAGACAAAAACACAAATTAAGCAAAACATTGCTGTTGTCAACAGGATATAAACACCACATAAAATTCCATAACAGAAATATGGTCTCAAACAAAGAAAAACAAAGAAAATGGACTAACAGAACGAAAAACCCCGAAAAATGATGACAGCACAAAAATATTGAAACCAAAAAATTCAGCATAACAGTTGAAACGAGACAAAAACACAGCAAAACGAAAATACGAAACAAACACAATAGTTTTCTAAAACAAGCTTTTTTGCTTAATTTGTGTTTTTGTCTTTTGTGTTTTTTGTAGTTTTCTTCTACAGACATACATGTGCTTTAGCAATGGCGTATGTCCAAAAGCTTACATCAAGTCATGCACTCCCATTCCACAAATATTTCAAAGATAAGAGCCTAAATAAGTATAATCTCAAGAACTCAGTCGATGATAATCCAAGTCTAGCGGTAAATAATGGGGGAGAAACTCTAATTGCTGAGACTTAGACCTAGTATTTAAAGTAGTATTGGGTCCTCCCGCTAGATAGTAGATTCCAAAATATATTACGTACATAGCTACGTTTATTTGGAGAAGTAATGCATGAGTTAATATCAAGCAAACAAACCAGTAACAATTAATTCACTTTGTTTTGGTAGCCACAAATTTTGTGATTTGGCATACCGAAAGTACTGCATCTCATACCCATTTATACAGAACATGCTTTTTGTTATTTTAAAACAGTATGAAGGTTTTTTTTGACAGTTTTAATCTCCTTTAATGAGCAATTAGTCGTCAATTAGTTAAACCATCATTATAAAGCTAACACTATGAATTTAAACCTCCCGTCCGAGATATTTTTGCTAGTATTAACGGGCCCACCCAACTGATAGCGTAACTTGTAGCTTAAAACATAGTTTCAGTTTCCACTGTATGAGTTGCGATTCTATTTCTCAGTCCTTGTTCTACGGGGAAATGCCACAGATTAGCGCTGGGGCATTTGCATGCGAAGCCATTGGTACTCCCTCCTTCTGTTCGGCTAGCCATGAGTAATCAGTAGTACCATCTTGTTAAACAGAATTGTAATAAGGTTTTAAAAAGGGGAAAACGTTTTACAGTATTTCCCTAAAATGAACACTTTTCTAATATTTATCACGCTCGGCATTAGTTTGAAGAATTCTACGTTAAACAAACCCGAGTTTTATTTTACGCGTATTTGTAACATGAGAACACATGAATTTTGCTGGTTACCGAGGTTATATGTTACACATCACTGGCGGTAGAGCCTACTGAAAGAAACTTTCACATTTTTATGAAACTTTTTTTTCATTATTAGGGTCACTGGCTAACCTAAAAACTAGGCTATATGTAATTACAGCATTCCACCTCTAATGTGAAAAAGGGCTATTTTTTAAAGATGATTTTATCTCTGAATATAATCGAGAATAAGACAATGTATTTAGTATCAATAATAAACTTACGAAAACTATCAACCAAGATTTTACCATTCTGAGAAATTCAACCCCTTAAGGGCATAAAAGGGTGAGCATGTTTTTTAAACGATATATTTATATTTCCTCTTCTGTTAGAACTAGAGGGTCGAAAATAATAAAGAACAATTTGCATGAAGAGCTTCTTATTGTTTTTTTTTTTCATTTATCTAATTTCATATTTTAAGGTTGTTAAAAGGGAGAAAGTGTTGTTTTAGTTTTTTAAAAATATATATATTATCTCCGAAACGAAATAATAAAATATAAATTATTTGGTAATAAAAATTAAATAATAAACCATACATTACCACTTTGTGAGATTTCGACCCTATGGGTGTAAAAGGTTACGCTTGGTTTAAAAATAAAAATATACTTCCGATTCTACTGGATCTAAGGGTAAGAAATAAAGAACTAATAAGAAATACAACTTATATATGTACTATTTTTTTTCTTTTAATTGTCTGGAATTCGACTTTTAAGGGGGCGAAAATTGGGTAGGTTTGGTTTTATAATAAAATTATCATATTTCCATAGTAAATCAAGCTGACTGTAAGAAACTGAATAACTTAAATAATCAGTTACGTAGGGTCATCTCACCATTTTTTTAGATACCGCCCCCCAAATGCAGTGTAACGTTGATACATTTTTAATAGTAATATATCATATATCCATAGGAGAATAATGTAAATTATATTATTTCATACATATTTTTTACGTTTACCTTTTTTCTATATTTGACCGTAAAGTTGTGAAAAGGCTGTCAGTTTTTTTCTAAAGGACATATCTCTGAAGAAATTCAATCGGAATGTATGCGGTATAGTTAAAAAAAAACCGCATAATATACCAACTCTTTTTTTCTTCCACCTTAAATTCTACTTAAGATGTGGTTAAAATTAATTAATATCTTCTGTTAAAATCAAACTTAGCTCAAATAATAATTAATCACAATATCGTAAACTACCTTCTGTTATTTAACGTTCTCAGAAATATAATATATTAATTTTTATTGTCAATATCAATTTAAATTCAATATAAATGCAAGTTTATTTTAAATATTTTATTTCACTTCTATGCATTTGGTTTAATTTAGTTAACGGATTTCGCCATATTAACCAAATATTTAGTTATGAATTTTCACATATTTATCCTGTTGGAAATGAGGAGAGCGTTAAAATTTTTACAAATGTTTTAAATTAATACTAATTGTAACTAAGAATCATTTAATTCGGTGGATAAGAAATATGATAACTGAACTCTAAATTTTAAAATAAAAATGCAAATTTTTTCAAAATCTAAAAAAATGTATATAATGTGAACTTATTTCATTGTTCTAAGCAAAACTATAACCAATATCAATTATTTTGTAAAGGTAAACATTAACCATAATCTATTTAAAATGAAAAAAAAAATGCATATTTCACAACTTTTCAAATTGGCTTTCTAATGAAATAGAAAGGAGGTAAGTGTAATTACATCAAGGTAAAACACTCTAAACGGTAATTATAAAATCAGTTACTAAAACTAAACAAACAATAAAAAAAATAGTCTTACCTATAATCACGTTATAAAATATCATTCCTAAAAGGGTTTGCTATTGTTTAAATGTTTTATACACCTGCCGATTATTTATTGTGTCAATGTTTGTATTCAATAACATACTTTATATCAGCAATAGCCTGGCTGATAGTGCTGATGGAAACGTAACACCCGGTATGAGTGCAGCTGACTGGTACACTACACGTGGTGCGTGTAGCGCTGTTGAAGCGACGTACCTGCTGTGCGGGGACGGTGGTGTCATGCTGCCGTGTGGCTCCGCGTGGCTCCGTGTGTGGTAGTGCCCGCACCGCCGCCTGCAGGCCAACTGACCGCGCGCGGCCCGCCCCGGAGGGATATACCTCCAGCCTCGCGTCTCTCTCCCCTCCACCCCCACTCCTCCACCCCTCCACCGCCCCTCCTTCCGAGCGTCTGGAGGCGTCGCGCTCCGCCGGCGGGAGACTTCTGCGGGGATGCGCGGCCTCCCTCCCCCCTCTTCCTGGAGCGCCAAGGTCATTCCTCCTGTGCGCGAGCGGCCCCATTTAACTGGTGGACCCTGGGCTCATCACTACAGACTTTACACGGGGATTAAGCATTCTCCTGGCGATTTCAACAACTTCGATGTCGCTTGCAATACAGCTTCCTTGCTAATTTTGGACGTGAATACATCTTTAAAAATTGCTTCCATGGTGGTAGGCAATTAAAAAAAAAACGAATATATCAAAATCGGGGGATACAGTTTGGTGTTGCAACTACATATCTATCATCTCCATCCAAAAATTTAATTACACCACTGGATAGCTGAAGGATCAAATAATTCGTTGCGCTAAGTGAGGACTGTGACGCATCGCGCGTGGTGGAGGGGGAAGCGCCGCCATTTTGAGGTCATTTTGCTGCGTTTCGAGATTTCCATTTAGTATAACTTTTGACTCGGAGAAGCTACGACGTTCGTTTGAGTTTCAATCGTCAGCTCTCGTCAAAATATATTTATTGCGTATATAGAACATTAGTGTAAACTAGTTTCAGTGAATATATATGGTGTTAAAATACAAATTTATAATCAAAAATATATAATGTCGGTCTATACGCGTCAAAAAGCCTTATCCAAATACAGAGATCGTGTACGGTTGAAAACGGCTTCCCAAAAGCAATGGAATGCTACCAATAAAACACCACATGACCGAGTGAAGCAGTGCCGGGAACGTAAAAGATCGAATGCGGCCGAGCGGATCAACGACGGTGCCAGTACATCTGCAGCTGAGGCGGTTGCAATCATGCGAGTGGATGATGACTTCTTAGTGTTCAAACGAGATTATAGCATAAATAAAATAGCGTATTTTATATGTTGTATAGAAAATATTACCTGTTACGTACACGTATTCACGTACAACACACGGCCATCGCTTTGACACAGCCACGCCCCATTTTTTTTGTTTGATATGATATAGGACTTAGCTTTGGCTACTTGTTGAAGTCAACAGTTGTGGACTGGTGTGATTATTATGACAGTTGTAGTCACCCGCGTGAAAAAAAAAAATTAGTGGTCTGTAAAGTCAGTTTACGGACGATAGTTTAACGTGACAACGTCATAACAAAACAGTGATGAAATGATTGCATAGTTTTATGAATAAAATTGAATCATTTTTATTGAATAATCTCTATTTTGTATGGATACAAATGAAATGAAATCTACAATTTAATTGATAAAGTTACTTTTATTTGCACTCATTAATTCAAATATGTTTATTACTTTAACGAACAGATTATTTTAACTTTAACTTTTATACATGTTTGCTATTTAACTTCTTCCAATCTGTGTTATTCTGTTAAGGATAGGACGATGACAGGAAAAGCAGGAAACGAATGGGAGTGTTTCAAGTTTATTGTGCCTCGAAAAAGTCAAATCGATGGTTGTTCCAATTGAGTGGAAGAGAGATAGATGCGGCGCAAGCGTACAATGAGCGTAACTCGGGACAAAGCGTAACGGGACAATGTGCATAACGGGACAATGAGTCATCCTTTTTCGTGCGTGCAGCCGGCGTTCATCGATTTATTAGACGTTGTCACGTCAAAACGTTATTTCCTCGCAGCGCTTACAGACTTATAGCCTGTTTGTAAATATGTGGCTGCAACAAGGTACAGAATGTCTGGGAGATATGACTTATGCCTTGATATGCCAAAAATTAGGATAAATAGTAAAAAAAAATTATAGTTATAGCTAAATGTAGAAAAATCCAAGATGGCAGGGTCTAATCTCCCTTAAGGCTCAGTCTCAATTTCTTTTCATTAGTATTATCTAAAGGCCATTTATAAAATTTTATTACGTTTTCGCCATTGCGACACTGAGTGTAACATGACGGATGTCAATAGTCGAGTAAATGGTAATAATCACGAACATATGCGCCAATTTTACACCCATTATATTACACATAGTGAATATCTGTTGAATATACTTCTGAGAGAGCAACAAATAAAAAATAAAAAAAGGAATCTTGTAACATTTAACAGGAAGAAATATGAGTCGTGGACGCCATTTTGTTTTCAACATATTTTTAGGCCATAACAATTTTCTGTTGTTTCTGTTTCGGAATGTGGTGAACGTCAAAGCATGGCGTACGCTCTCAACTATAGATTTTCAACCGAGATGTACAGGAAGGTTTCCGACAGGGTTGGGCAGCGCCATCTTTATTCCCTTACTTGTCTCGATTGCTAAGGCGTCTACAGAGGCGATGCCTTTTTTTTTTTTTGAAAATCCCGAGACTAAACTTGAACGACGCAGACACGGGATTGTCACGATAGCCACCCACTTGACATGTCCGAAACCTTCCAAGTGCATAACTGTCGTGGTGGCTGAAACAGGCCAGGACTCAATCGAAACTTGAATATTGTGTGCAATTGCGCTTTGTAATGAAACCGAGTATTAAAACATGGAATAAGGAATCGTCTGAAGATGGCGTGATGTGACGAAGTTGAAGTCACTTTTTGACGTGACGTCTAATAAATCGATGAACGCCGGCTGCACGCACGAAAAAATGTCCCGTTACGCACATGGTTCCGTTACTCTGTGTCCCGTTACGCTAATAGTACGCTTGCGCCGCATCTATCTCTCTTCCACTCGATTGGCCTATGCGTCCGAGGAGAAGAAAGACAGCGGCAGCACACAACTTACATCTACACGTGAACTGTTTCGTCGACTAGTTATAAAGTGAAGTGAAAAGTTAATGTGGTTTTCATTGCTTATTACAACAACAATTTCGGCAAAAAGGTTAATTATTCGCGCATTTTAAAAATCTGATTACTAGTATAATTTCAAGTATTTATTCTTTTATTATTAAAATAAAAGATTAAATTTTATTCATAAAAGTATGCAATCATTTCATCAATGTTTTGTTATGACGTTGTCACGTTAAACTATCGTCCGTAGACCGACTTTACAGACAACCAATTTTTTTACCTCACTATCGGCATATTGGAAGACTTAAAACATTGTGGAAACGTTAGTTCGTCGTTGAAAAGTCTCTTTTGTTGAATTCAGTGCTTTAAAACTGTTTAAAAAAAAAAAAAAAAAAACACTTCACTTGCGTGCCCCGCAAATAAGCTGGACTAAAAACGGCTTCACGTAGTAACGCACTACGGCCAAATCCTGTGTTGTTGTTAAGGTTCACAAGCCCCGCGCGTCCCGGGCTAGCCCAGGGCCACAGGTGCGGCCGCTCGACCATAACTCCCGCCCGGCACTGGGCGCCTCAGCGGAACAGGCATCCAGCTGTGAAACCATCCCGTCTTAGCTCATTGCGTCTGGTCGCCACCCGGCACCTGCCGCGTGTTGCACGGACACGGTGTGTCCGGAGACAACACCGAGCACTTCATTCATTCTGATGACTCCGTCTGTGCCGGTGCCATCCACGTCCAGGAAATTTCACGTCGGCGTCAACACTGAAAACTAAAACACAAGACGATGTTTTCTAGTGCACCCTGTGCTGTATCGCGCTTACGTGCAAGGCTCTGAACTACCATGTGTCGTGTTTTAACTACATGAACCAAAATTGGCATACTTTAATATAATATTTGTAAAGTCAGTTGAAAAATTAAGTTACTTCTATATTTCAGTAGTAAAAGCAACTTTAAAAAAAAATTTTGTTTGACTAAAAATTATAGTTACTTACTAATATGGCTAAGATCTGGAATTTTTATTTATTAACGGATGAAATGGAGGAAGGATTTTGTATTCTGCCATAGTTAAATGCTTTGTGGTTAGTTATACAAATCTTTCTTAAGTGCCCAACTTAAATATATATTTACCTACAGGTTATTTAAATGACTGAAGTTCGCTGATGCATCCAATATTTTAACATAATTTGCAAAGCATAAAAAAATCTTTAGAAAGTAAAATCGTAAATACTTTACTTTCATTATTTCTCGTCTTCTCTTGTTATTTAATAGTATACTATTCTTTGATTGTTTATTAAACGATTAAACAATTTAAAGAGTGTTTATTTTATGGTTTTTTAAAATATAAATACCAATTTATATCAGAGCATGTAAGCGTGTGATATACTGTTTTAAATTAACGTCAAGTATTTAGCCTTATTGTTAAAATCTTAGTTATTATAATAGATATAAAACCTAGTCTCCCTCAATATCCTAGATTTTGTTTTTCGGGTTTTAGGAATAAAAAAGAATTTTTAATTGTTTTGTCGTGAAAATATATTGTTTTGTGACGAACGTCTCCATACAAACGACGAATTCAAAAATATATACCACACGAATATATGCTCTCGATTCACACTAGGCACCAAACATAAATTTTCACCTAAAGTTCTTAAAACCATTAAAATTAAAAATTAATTAAATAACAAATTTTAATAAACAATGAACGCTGCTTACATTATGCGTTATGTAAGCACACTAAATTACAAGAGCAAAATAATGGTGATACTACCCCAGTGAAGAAAGAGTCATGATTTTCCAGTCAAAAACAGCTTGTTCACAAAATGTTCAGCGACTGATATTTACCTGACTAAACTCGGTGCCTCATGTTTGGGCTGCAGCAGTTCTGCCAATGAAGCACAGCACTGTGGTTCGGGCTCCAGGAAGGCATGGTTATTCCAGAACTACTGCGAGCTCTGCGTCACGCGACTATCGACCATAAGAGTCGGGCCCGGACCGCCATTGGCTCCTTTCCCTCGCATCTGGGACGCGACCTCCCAGCTGACGAGCACAACTCCTTGTGCGCGGCGCCTACCCTCTATCCTCCTGCATTGCAGCGGGCGAGATGCCTGCAGACTCCGTGCTACGAGGACACTGGCCGGTTGTCAGTTGCCGCAGACAGGCTTACCAGTAAGTAAACACCATCTCCAACAAAGAAGTTTTACAACTGACACCACTAGGTTATCTTAGGTAAGGTCAATCCTCGGAGCATCTTTTACTGGATAACATGAACAACATCAATTTAAACAAACCAGACATGACCAATTTTACGGGAAATGAATGAAGAAGAACGAACCACAATGAGGTGGACGGGAACAAGAAAGCAGGCGAGGGAGAGAGGCTGTGGAAACAGCGAGAAGGACGGATACGACAAGAAGGTAAAGGACCGAGACACCCGACTGGCGGTGGTATCAGTGCCCTGTATGTGGTTGTGCTGGGCACAGACAACCGTCCCAGCTCAGCGGCATACGAGAGATCCCACGTGGCTTGCAAGGACAGAGTTTTTTTAAAACAACCACCGTCAAAGTAAAGAACTGAAATGCATTGAAATGTTACCTAACTCTACATATCAATGTGAAATAATCAAAATAATCTAAAACGAAACAAATGGAAATGAAATACCACCACATAAACTGAAACGAATCGAAACCTTATTTATCAAACATAATGACTTGATAGTGTACAAATGTAATGTTTTGTACCCAAATGTAATTAAATAAATGAAATGAAGTAAAATTACATTAAACAGCATCAAAATAACCCATTTGTAACGAAATCAAAGTGTTTAAATTGAATCGAATTTCAATTAATCAAATGATGGAACTGTAACGAAATAAATCAAAGAAAAGAACTGAAATGTATTGAAATATTACCTAACTGTATATATATATATATATACATATATATTGCTTGGACGCAAGAGGAAATGATTTTAACTAAAATGACAAAGCTTTATTCCGGCTGCTGGCACGGTGGTGAAAACAGAATGCACGAGTTATTTCTGGTAAAGGCCCAAGAATGGTAACACAATCATTCCAAATTGGCAATAGGAACATTCAAAGGCCAATACATTTGGTGCCCCCACAAAAGGGTACACGAGTGGATCAAATTAAGAAGAAAAGTAGTGCTCCTAGTACAAACACCCTAACGTGTTCAGATCTAGGAGGTGTAGGTGGTGAGGCTTGACCGGGCTTTTGCCCGGAATAACTTGTCAATGGCGCCGCATCTGGGAGCTGTCTGCAGACACGCAGCTCATACACTCGTACACACGTTCACTCGCACAATCGCACACTCATACAATCGTACACTCGTACACTCTTACACTAGTACACTCATTAAACTTAGTACTATCGTACACTAATATACTCGTACACTTGATACTCTCAGTACATTTTGTACACTGTGCACTTGGTACACTCATACACTAGTATACTCGTATTATCATACAATAGTACTCTCAGTACACTCAGTAAACTAGTACACTTGGTTTACTGAGAACTAAGAATACTTATACACGTTACAAACTCGTATTATCACGCACTAGGTACACATAGTAAATTCATACACTAGTACACTCGTATACTCATACACTATGTGCACTTATTACACTGGTATACTAGGTATACTCAGCAAACTCGTACACTCGTACACTGGTACCCTTGGTTCGCAGTCGAGAGTGCACATGTCGCGTCCCTAGTGAGGAGATCATGAGCTCGTGTCTCATTCCTGCTGAACACCAAACATTTAATGAAGAACTTAGTCTTAGCACCTTAAAGTAGTGTTGAACGATGCGTTACTTTTGCTGGCTCCAGTTATTCGTGAAGAATTGTTTAGAAAAAGTAATTTTTTTTAGCTAGAGCGCACATTCCTGTAAGAAACATCCACGCCTGCAGTTTTATCCACGCGCAACCCGCGTTGCAATTGCGTCGCGCGGGTTGCTTCGAGCCACTCGCAGGCGCCACAACTGTTCAAGGCCTGGCAATTTTATTCTCTCGTCATTATTTTTGCTTGAAAGGGAATTCTTACGGAATTTGGTAGTTGGTAGGCAAGCATTGATTATTAGTTATAAAGATATGTTGCAAATTTTGCCATTATAATAATATAAATTAATATGTAGAAATAATATTTAGTATGAATTACTAAATGTTTTGGTTTTATTTTTTTTTCGTAGTGACGTAATCACTCACTAAAAGTCAAATTCTCAGTATCTGTAGTTAGGTAATTCATTCAGCTTAACATATATAGTTCCATTAATAAACGTACTCATAAAATGGCGCTCAATTCCTAGATTTAAATTCTGTTTCGAAGTACTTCGATTGGTAGGCTTGCTTTGAAATGTTGAACCTGTTGGCTAGATTTATGATCTGTTTTTACAAGAGGTAGTTCGGAGTCGTCAACTGTCGTATCATGTCTCACAACATACATAACAACGACGTACTTCATAACATAAAAAACTGTTATAACAAAATATATAATTTTTGTTTTATTTTCAGTGTACAGTTTTTAAAAATTTGTGTTTTCAATTTTTAATAATAGTTTGTGGTAAAAAAATCTATCGGTATATTGCAAAAATTAATTGGTAAGGTTCCCATACATGTAATGAAAATTATTAACCACAAAATGGGGAATTTCTTATTTTAAAGTAGTAAACATAATATAAATTAAAACATTTTCTTGGACAAATATAGAAGACGTACAATTTCTCAAGAGAGATATATTTACCATTGATAATACTCTATTGAACCTACACACTAGTAATGTATATTTCTGATAGTGTTTGGCACACGAGGGAAAGACCAGATCTCCAAGAAGCAGTGATCACAAGCGCGGCTCCAGAGGAAGGGCGCAGGGGGCGATAGCCCCTTCCGAGCCCAAATTTTACTTATTATTACTTTGAACGGAATATTAATGTTAACTTAAATACTTTCGTTAATGTGTTAACTCTTCTTTCAATCAAAATTTGTACGAAAATATTAAATGTCAGTATTTGAGACCATATATGTTGTGAATATCCCAAGGGCAATGTCGTGATTATTAACTGCATCCTCCTGTGTGTGAGAGCCCTGCCCGCGAGGTCTTCCTGGAGCCGCCATTGGGTGAGCAGACAGCTTCGCGCCGGCAGACAGCTGCGACAAGCACTCGCGTGGAAGTGAGACCTCGAGTGGTGTCCCACCACACAGCGCCTGATCTGGTCGGGGCGGAGTCCCTGGGGACGCAACACGAGTGGGCCTCTGCTTGCGACAGTCGTCTGTCGTCCGCCTGCTTTCCCCATCGTACGTTCAACTCTCCAGTCGCCCTGCGTCACAGCTAGAGACCGGAAAAATTCGCGCTTTCGATGACCTGTAGGATATACTCCACAACCCCCTATACACTCAGGCAAATGCCACCTGCTCATTGGCTATTGACTCGTGACACCTGTCGACTGGGACGCTTGCGATTCGATACTTTTTTGGTTGAAGGTTTTCCATTGGCTCGAACTCCTTCAGATAAACTGTAAGCCAATCACAGAAGCAATATAAAGGTAAAATTGTTTGGATTCTAGCGTATAGTGAAATGAATCCGCGAATTTTTCCGGTCTCTAGTCATAGCTAGAGACCGGAAAAATTCGCGATTTCAATGACCTGCAGGATATACTCCATGATCCTCTATGCACTCGGGAAAATTACATCTGCTCATTGGCTACTGACTCGTGACGCCTGTTAACTGGGACGCTAGTGATTCGATACTTCTTTTGTTTAAGGTTTTTCATTGGCCGAGTATCATTCAGATAAACTGCCCAATCACTGATGCAGTAAAAAGGCAAACGTTTTTGGATTCTAGACTATCCCGAAATTAATCCGCGAATTTTTAAGGTCTCTAGTCACAGCCTTCAACACAGTCCATCCACCAGCCCCACTGGAATGGTTCGTTACTGGCAATTCCTCGTGGGCGTGACATCACTGAAACTGGTGCTTTGGTGAGATTATTACTGCTTTAATTTTTTTTTGACGTGATAACGTCTCACAAAATCGATGAACACCGGCTGCACGCACGGAAAATTGTCACGTTCCGCCTGAGCCGAGCGTGCAAGAACCGGCCAACCACCGCGCGAGAAAAAAATCTTCTATAATATCAAACAGGCTAAGTCGGACTGTTTTTAACTAATCGTTCGTTATTATATTTAAACAAATTATTTAAATTAAATTTGCAAAAACTGCTAAATAATATTTGAAAATAAAAAAGTATGCAATTTTTCATCAATGTTTTCTTATGACGTTATCACGTAAAATTATCGTCCGTAAACCGACTTTACAGACAACCCCCTTTTTTATGTTAATATATTTACTTTATTTTATTAAAGATATTTTTTAATACACTTACGAATAAACACTATTTTTTTTCTTAAAATGAAAAAAAACCAACCTATAAACGTTTACGGCAAAAGACCTATTATATCTAACTATTGGTTTCGGTTTCTCTCTCTCTCTCTTCTTAAATTCAGAAGTTAAAAAAATTAAAAATAAATTCTATATTTCGCATTTTTCTGTAGCACGTGTGCTGGAATCTATTTATATATAAACGTATCTACCAAGCTCTCCGTAAATCAAGGACACGTTCCCTTGTTAGATTCATTGTGTACTTTGTTAAATAAAATGATATCTGCGGTGTCACAGGTACACAACTTTCCACATAGAAAACCCGAGTTGGCATCGCAAAATAAAATAATTTGCAACTTCTGACCCGATTAAATTTTTCTCAATCGTGCTCTGAATCTTAAACGTGTCCAGTGCCGATGAACGCACAATTGTTCTTCAGCAATAAATAACCCGCAATATAAATTTCATTGAAACCGAAAAGCTGTGATTAAATGTCAGATGCAGTACTGGACATTGTGTGCTTTAATTCTAATGAGGCGCCATAAGGAAACAAAACGACGAAGCTATCAACAGTTTGAAAATTATAGTTCAATATTTATTTTTATGGCTACTGTTTAGAGAAGCTGATTAGTTGTCCGTGTGGAGAGCTGTAGGTGTTGATGAGTCAAACCTGCATTACATTTTGTAGACCATTTTGCAATTTATTTATGTAGGTATTCTAGCACAGGTCTCACGTTGAACCTCTAAATAGATTTTTATTCGTAATTAAATTGGGATAAAAGGCGTGTTTTCAAAAATATATTAAGTTATGTAAAATCCCGTTAGTAATATTAAAACCAGCAGAGGAAAATCCTTTATTTCTTCGTCTTATCACGATAATCCCATTTAAATATAAGTCACCAAGTCTCATCAACAGTGGAAAGACTGCAAGCTCATAAGGGCTACGTTGCACCTGATGCACCAGCCGGTATCACTCATAGTGCTCCTGTTCTACGAGACCTTGAACACCCAAAATAATTCCTGATGGGTGCAATCTTTAAGGGAGAGAGTTAGAAACCAAAATACGCCATATTGTTTCAAAATTTGTTTATGCCATAATTATTTTTTAAAGTTTAAAATTCAAAAATTTGCTCTCTTTTAGAAAGAGATCGCATATTAGATTTACAAAGCCTATAATATGATTTTTAGTTACAGTATTGTTACAGTTGAGGTAAATTAAATTTTAAACGCTAAATACTTTACAAAGGAAGCAATTTGCAGCAACCAGTTACTTTTAACTACATGCATTCTACAAATTTATAAAATATGCTTTAAAGAAGCCAACATTTTAAAAATAAACGATGGAAAACCTTTATGGTCTGAAAACTGACAAAATCAAGATGACGTTTTTAGGTTTTTAATCTCTCCTCTTTATGGTCCTGTCTCACACGAAGAGTTGATTATTCATTTTTTTAAAATAACTGTTAATCAAGGTATATTTCTGTAAGTTAATTCCGATAGGTCTCTTGAATTTCTTGTCGTGTCACAAATGTTCTCGCCAGATATTTATTAAAAGTTATTTTCTAGTTGCAAAAGGTCACGAGAGTGATCATTGCAATGATCATTGCGTGATTTTTTTCGTGCTATCAAATAGTATTTGGTAAATACACGTGCAAAAGATAATTTAATATTTAACATAAATCTCAAAAGGGCTATCGTGTTAGATTTACAGGAAAATACCTTGAATAACACTAATGACCAGAAGATGTCAACATCTTTGCATGAATTTACCAAAAATACTATGTGATAGCAGGAGTAAGTCACGCAATGCTCATGGTAATTCAACCAACTCGTGACTTGTGACTAAGCCTTTAGGACAACATGTGAGTGAATATTGCGTTAACAAACTTGGTTAGTTTGAAGTAGCTTGGCTTCTGGGTTGTAGTCCGCGTCCTTGGTGGATAATTCACCGACGTTTCGGTCGACGTTGCAGTCACCATCATCAGGGAGAAGTTACCAACTGGAGAGAGGAGAAACCATCCGGACGACGCAGAGAAGATACATACATGTGAAATGTTTCATTCCAACGATGACCACAGTGATCTCAGCAGCTACAATACCACGCCATGGGGTATGTTGTTGTAAACTGACTCTACTTAACACACGAAAGCCTATTTGAAGGTGCGCAATAATTAGTGTCACTAATCGCAGAGACAGTGAAGAAATAATGTTTCTTAATTGTATTTAAACATGTGCCCGTGCAAGTTATGCAGATGGTATATACTAATAAAGGGCGGCGATGCACTTACACAATGACATTGCGATGAGAGGCCCACTGGACAAGACACGTCCGGCCTTGCCGTGGTCGAGAGGCGGCTGGCTAACTCGGGCTGGGATCTATGGCGTAGTGGCACAGTGAACTATATTATTTTATGTAGGAAAGACAAGTAGGTAACTGCTCCCTGATGATGGCGACTGCAACGTCGACCGAAACGTAGGTGAATTATCCGCCGAGGACGCGGCTACAACCCAGAAGCCAAGCTACTTCAGGCGATGGCCTGACATAATGGTTGGTTTGCTAGTGTGTCGCGTGGCATGGCTCGCCACAGCCTGGGGCGACAGCGCGTCTCGGGGGACAAACAAACGACACATCTACCTCTCTTAGCCTGCGGTGGCCCTGCATATATGTATATACAGTACACTCCCGATTATCCGCGAAATTAAGTGGCAGGGCCACCGCGGATAGTGAAAATCGCGGATAATCCGCAAAAGAGCCGAAAAAGGAAACATTAATTTCAACTTAAAAATATAGACCTTTATGTACAGGAAAAGTTACATTTGACAGCAACAATTTTTAAATGTAGCTAACATTTTAGTATTTTACTGATTAATTAATATGCAATACATTTCAGTAATGTAACATAAAAGTGCTCAACTATAAGATTAGAAACAAAGTGCGACAGAGACAAAAATAGCAACGCATGCCAGCCTACTGCTTGAGTTCCGAGAAGGCCTGTGGCGTTTTACTGTACCTATACTGCACACAATACACTCGTCAGTAGAGTTCAAATTTGCTCACTTGTAATAAAATACAGATTTACATATGTGCTGTATTTTTTCGTAGCATGCGCGGATAATCCGCACCGCGGATCATCCGCCCGCGGATAATAGGGAGTTTACTGTAATGGGTGGCGAAGTGATGGCTACTGGGCCACTGGACAGTGCTTTAGATGCCTAGTTGAACTGACTGTTAAGTCATTTAAAATCGTGCAGCTGAATTGTTAACTAAGACCATATTACTAAAAAGATTTTTGAGCATAAAAATTATGTAATGAATGGATGTGAAAATTTTACTGTACAATATGTCCGTGGCCTTCAGCAAGTCTGGGACTGGTCCTGTGGTGAATATAATTTAAATAAATACACGTGTGGAATGTTTATGGGATCATGGAAAGAGCACACAGAACTTGGGGCAAAAGGGAAGAGTTCACAATATTAATGTTTGGTTGATAAATATGCATGCAATAATAATTACGTTATTATTATTTTATCCGTGATTAATTTAATACTAATTAACGAAACCGTTGAAATTTCCTGCCAGGATTCTTAGTTAAAACTCCAGAGTTAAGGGAGGATATCTGGAGGATCTTCCACCCCTAGCGGAGAGCGGTATTTGGCCCAAACAAAACTGTTTTATCATAGAAACACTGTTGTTTGGTTTCTACGGAGACCCCCGCCCGGCGACCCAAGCCCCTCAGAACTTTAATTTTTTAATTTTTATTTTTATTTATACAAAACACAAAGACATTCTGTAGTTAGTTTCACGATCGAATATTAAATTTGATTGAATGTTACATGGCACTTCTTTTTTTTTGACGTGATAACGTCTTATAAATCGATGAAGATGAACGCCGGCTACACGCACGAAAAAGCATGACTCATTGTCACGTTCCGCCTGAGCCGAGCGTGCGAGAACCGGCCAACCACCGTGCGAGAAAATTTTCTATAATATCAAACAGGTTAAGGCGGGCTTTTTAATTAATTGTTCATGATTATATTTAAACAAATTATTTAATTTGTATTTGCAAAAAACTGTAAATATTTGAAAATTAAAAAGTATGCAATTTTTCATCAATGTTTTCTTATGACGTTATCACGTAAAATTATCGTCCGTAAACCGACTTTACAGACAACCCCCTTTTTTAGTACAAGATTAATATATACATACATACACACATACATACATACATTTATACTATTTTTTTTTGTTATTACCAGATAAACTAATATAAGAATATGACACTTTTTGTTAGTGCAAGATTACATGGTTAATACAAGACACACATATAAACACAGGACAGCGGTATTATTTTTGAAAGATTTGTGCAATGGGAGTGCATGAGTTGATGTAAGATTTTGGACATATGCCATTGCTAAGCACATGTATATCTGTAGAAGAAAACTACAAAAAACCCAAACGACAAAAACACAAATTAAGCAACAAATTGCTGTCGCACCTGTGTTTTCGTACTATGTGCGTCTCTGCCTGAGGACGGGAGCAGATAGCAGTTACCGAAACGTCGCTTGTTTCTGTTTTGGAAAACTATTGTGTTTGTTTCGTCTTTTTGTTTTGTCGTGTTTTTGTCTCGTTTCAACTGTTGTGCTGAATTTTTTTGGGTTCAATATTTTTGTGTTGTCATCATTTGTGGTTTTTTTTTGTTATGTCAGTCCATTTTTCTTTGTTTTTCTTTGTTTGTTGACCATATTCCTGTTATGGAATATTATGTGGTGTTTATATCCTGTTGACAACAGCAATTTGTTGCTTAATTTGTGTTTTTGTCTTTTGTGTTTTTTGTAGTTTTCTTCTACAGAAAAAGTGCTTAGCAATGGCGTATGTCCAAAAGCTTACATCAACTCACAGGACAGCGGGCTTGAAGCCCCGCGGGTAGCGACTCTGACTCTTCACTGCAGTCTCGCCGGGTCGCTCGGAGTCGAACCCACGACCTCCCGCGACCCTCCTCCAGTCAGCACTGCCTCGTGTCGCCACTCGCACACGCGTGATGTTCCAGCAGTCTTCGGGCAAGATGAGAGAAACATTTCAATGCAACGTTTATCGTGAAACATTTGTTGTGAAACGTTTCTGACGCGAAAAAGAACAGAGAATTAGGTACTTGGCCCAAAGAGATACAAACAGAGCACGATGCTATATACGTTTCTGGGCTCGTTTTCGTTCTCCTCTTTGTGCGATGATTCGTTAACCATAAAAAATTATATATAACTGAGAGAAATAGGTGAACGAAAGAGTAAGACAAAGAGTGTGTTAATGCGCTTGTTTCAGAAAGTAGATGTATGTATCTTGAATAGTCAGCTATAAAGGCATTGCATTTTATATTTGCTACCAGCGAGCTCTCGTTCCTCCTTGTTCGGCCAGCAGCGCAGAGAACGCTGTTGAGACAGTCCCTGCATTCCCCGCATAGATATCGCTACCTGTTGTGAATTTCATATCTCGTTCAGAGATTTGACGTGTTCCAATGGCAGAATTTTTTGAAGAAACGCACGCACATTTTTTCTTTATGGTATGATAATTTCAACAGAGAATTAAATTTATTGTTAGTTAATCACTATTAAAAAATTGTGTTCTCTCTCTCTTTCTTTCCCTCTCTTACTGTCGTTTCATTCCTTAAGATATACTTTGTTAGGAGTCGAGGTTTGACTTGCCAAAAAAAGTTTCACTTCTAATGTTCGCAGGCTTCCACGGCCATTGTCTGAAGTAGCTTGGCTTCTGGGTTGTAGCCGTGTCCTTTGACGAATAATTCACCGACATCATCAGTGAGCAGTCAGTAGGTAACTGCTCCCTGACGATGGCGACTGGCAATGTCGACCGAAACGTCGGTGAATTATTCGCCAAAGGACACGGACTACAACCCAGAAGCCAATACACGCACTCTTGTTTGCGTGTTGTTCTGTGACGTTGGCAACACTCGCGAGCCCTTGCGACCAGGCGCGCTTCGCTGCTCCGCCTCGCGAACAGCGCTGCGTGGAGAATGCGGAAAAAGGCGAGCTACTGTTCCGAGTCGCCAACGACCCGACCGTTACGCCCAGCTAGGACCCAGACACTTCGTTACCGAGACAAGAGCGCGGCGAAATAATAAAAAAAAAATAAACAAGCGACTATCGATCCAGCGCTGCAACGGTGATCCCGGCGACTCATTACCGTCCGCTGTGTTTCCCGTCGGCCCGCGCTGCCGAGAACTGGCTCCATGTTTCCCGCGCAGCCGTGCTTGGGGGCGACGGAATTGTATCCCCTCGGGAAAGGGTACCTTTCATGCTTCCGGTGGCGGTAGTGTAGATGGGTAGAAAACTGGAAAGGTACCCTTTCCGATTTCTAAAAATGTTTCGGTTTTAATGCAAATATGCACTGGAAAGGTATCCCCACGGAAAGGGTACCTTCCAGGATTTTCTGTACAATGACACAGAATAAAATAAACTGGAAACGTACCCTTTCCGATTTATAAAAATGTTTCGGTTTTAAAGAAAAAATTCACCTATCAGGATTTTCTGTACAATCAGGCAGCAGAAAATAAACTGGAAAGCTACCATTTCCGATTTCTTAAAATGTTTCGGTTTTAATGCAAATATGCACTGGAAAGGTATCCCCACGGAAAGGGTACCTTCCAGGATTTTCTGTACAATGACACAGCATAAAATAAACTGGAAAGGTACCATTTCCGATTTCTTAAAATGTTTCGGTTTTAATGCAAATATGCACTGGAAAGGTTTTCTGTACAATGACACAGCATAAAATAAAACTGGAAATGTACCTTTTCCGATTTCTTAAAACGCATATTATTTTCTGCTTTAAAATCCTGAAATTTATCCCCTCTGGAAACATATCCCAAAATGGCTGCCAGACAAGTAATTTATCGATACAAGCACCTGCTTCCACAGTTTCATACTAGGTAGCGCTGGTAGGGAGTGTCCACAGAACACCTTAGCAAAATAACCGTCTATGTAGCGTAACATTTTAAATTTTCTTCTCTTTTGTATATTTTGTTCTGCGTGTAAACTCTACTTCTATCAGAATATATGATCGGAGGAAATTTCTTATCCCGTGTATTGTCTGTGTTTGTGCACTAAACCTAACTAAACCTAACCTAAGAAATCGGAAAGGGTTCCTTGCCAGTTTATTTTCTGCTGTGTCATTGTACAGAAAATCCTGAAGGGTACCCTTTCCGAGGGAATGCTTTTCCAGTGCATATTTGCATTATAACCGAAGCATTTTAAGAAATCGGAAAGGGTACCTTTCCAGTTTTCTACCCGGCTACACTACCGCCACCATAAGTCTGAAAGGTACCCTTTCCAAGGGGATACAATTCAGTTTCCCCCCTCCCCCCGTGCTTGCAACGTGCCTCAAATTAACAGTGGTCGGCAGTACTACCACACAGAAAAACATTTTCTGAACTTAAATCTTAAATTAGGTATCATGTGTGTTTTACCGATAAAAATTGAGAAAGAAGAAAAACAACTAATACTCTTCCAGAATATTAATATCAAATGAAAATATAAGTGTTAAAATAATATAAACACTTCAAGAAAGAAAGAGAAAAATAAAAGGTTGGATGTACATATGTAGGAGTGTTAATCTAGGGCATGATTAAATAGAACATTTTGGCATCAAATATTATTATTAGTTTTAATATAAGTTAAATATTTAAAATATTCAAGCTGTTTTGAAATAATTTTTCGTTAATGAGCGGGGGCCAAGGAATCCAAAAACACCATTTTTATTATGGAATAAAGTCCGCAACCCTGTAAATAAACAGGAGGTGCAATAGTAGTGTGCTCATTTGAACTTCGGATGCATCACAGCATCTTGGAATGTGGATATCTCACTGTGTGTAGTATTTGTTAAACCTTTGGAAACCAGTTACGAAGAAACAGTGTTTTAATTCTACAAGAAAAAAAAGCCAGTTACGGGGACTGTCGAAAGAAGTGAAAACTTAAAATTTGTTTTTAAGTATGTAATATGACATCATTTCTACGTCCAATGTACGTAAGAAAATGATTTTGGTATTCTATCAGTACGATGTCAGCATGATATCATTTATCCTTACATCATTTTTTAGTCACAACATATGTCAGTGGTATGTAAAAATTACGTAAAAATTCATTACCTAGCTATGACTTACCAGTGATGTCAGACCTAGGTCATGTATTCACGTGGTCAAATTAACTTCACTTACTGCTACTACAGCATGTCGGTGATGCGAACTCACAAGATTTTACCCATCCAAAAAGAGTCCAACACGCACATGATACAGTCGAGTATATATAATGTATTAGTGTATATATGCGTATACATGTACACAGGCCGCTGCGCGTCGCCAGTCTGGCGCAACACGTCACTAGCATGTCGGTGACGCGAACCCATCAGTTTTGCCCATACCAACAATCTCTCAACGCGGCTAAAGAAGTTTTCATTTCAAAAAATTTGTAAATTTGTACAAAACGTCGTTATATGAATAAATTTTTCGAGACAATTCTGAGTATTTCTTACAAAAATTAGGTGACAAAATTTTATATTTTAATTGATGTTTCATTGAAGCATTTTTTTTTAAACTATGATAAGAAAAAGAATGTTCAAAGATTTGACAAGTGATTATTGATGTGTGCAGTTAATACTGGGAGGGCTATTCAGTGAATGGTTTACAAATAACTTTAAATGGAACAATACAAAGCATGAAACCAGAGTAGGAATCCGAGCCCAGTATTACTGCGAATACTTTTTTTTTGTAGTGATCCGGTTGTTTTTATGTAAATGTACAAATTATAATACAAAAGGCATAAGTATTTGTAACTTTACACGAATATTCCTGTTCCATTTACAAAAACGTTCCACTGCAGTGGTGCCCATTTCCCAGCTGTCACTCAAAAGGCGTCACGTGATTGTTTACCAACACTTCCTGCAGAGCGCCGTTTGCAGAAGGATACAGTTGTTGAGAACTGTCAAATTCAAGAAACATCAATGACGTAGACTACATCCCGAACGTAAGAGATCGCAAATTTTTAACCAGGCATCCCACTACCTCGAAAGGTGTTTACAGGAAGACCCCAACTGTCTAATTTTTTTAACGGTAAACACCTAAATACGTTAACTTGCTTAAGCTTAACGGGATATGTTACCCTTTCACAGTTAGTTTAAATGTTTTATTATTTCAGTGTTGCTGTATTTAAATGTCCTCCTTTGTTCTTGTACGCAAACGTACGGTAATAATTAGGTGAAGCATCTTTGTTAATCCGTAATGTGTAGGAAAGTGTAATTTGTACTTTTTATTAGGGATTTATGCGCCCCTATTCCGTGTCCCGCGCGCTTACACACGCGTGTGAGTTTTGTAATTCTTATTGAAGCTCATAAAGAGTTGTTTTTTCTCTAGGGCTGTTTGCACGTCTATAAGTATTTGTTATTGAGAAGTGCATTAATTAAATGTATCCTTATATCAATTATTTTTTGAATCTCAGGTTTCTTGTGTGTTCATATTTAAGTGCACCTAAAATACACGATCCGTGCTGAATAATTAAATTCAGCCCCCCCCCCCCCCCCTTCCTCCCTTGAAATCTTGTCCTGGCAGTTGAAAGCCATGTACAGGATCCGCTTGGTTAGGGCTTTGTAAAGGCTTTAAAACTGTATGGTAATAGTTGTCATAAATACGGCAATATCTCACGTAAACAGTTTCAACTGATCGAACTCATGTGCCGAGGATGATGAGTTCGACATCACTCAAATCTATCAGCATTGATGCGGTACCTCGGTGGTTCGGAACCCAGCATGATCTTGGAGGTCTCGCCTTAAGCCTTTGGGCATTACCAGGTCTCGCCTTAAGCCTTTGGGCATTACCAGGTCTCGCCTTAAGCCTTTGGGCATTACCGTGCGACCTTAGAACCTGAGGGAACCTTTCTAAACCATATCGGTTTGTATTGCTTGCGGGCTTAGTAGAGGGCCGTAGAAGTTTAGCAATAAAAAAATGCATGGACAGAGACCAAAATTCTTTGAAACTAGAAATATTTTATAAAGGTCGCAGGTTTTCACGGCCATTGTCTGCATTTTCTTGACCGTGTCATGTAATTGTCTTGCGACGTTTCGGCAGTCATTGCAGCTGCCATCATCAGGTAGCCTATGTAGACTAGTCTTACCTGATGATGGTAGTTGCAATTACAGCCGAAACGTCGCAAGACAATTTACCCGGCACGGCCTACACCCACAAGTCAAGAAAATGTTGAAGTAGAATTAAAGAATTTGAATCCTGCTCTTACATTGTTTGTTTTAAAGCATCTCACACTTGCGGAATGAAAAGGGGAACTATATTTTGTACAGTCGCGTGCGGTGGGATCGTGCCACCCGCGCGAAGTTTGACCCTCCTTGGGGCGAGAGTGTGAGGACAGATTGTTGACCGCAGTGTTGCTGGAGTAAAGCAACAGGGCGGTTACAAAGTAGTTAGCTGCTTCCTAGTCATTGCGTTGTTTGTCGCTGTTTCTAATTGCAGCGTGACGTCATGTTGAGTACAGCAACATGTTGCTCACACGGGAGACCTTAGGAGTGATGTCAAGGACAGACTACGATCACCCTCACGTGGCCTTGAAGCTGTCTGGAGAGTGTTCGGACTGAGGTCTTGCTTCCTGCGCGTTGTTGCTACCAGCTGTTTAGTTACATCTTTATCGCTCCCATCCAGGCAATTGTCGATGTGCCGCCATGCGGGTCGATTGACGAAGATCTTTAATTGTTTCAGAGCCACTGCAAACAAGCTGTAGTTGAAGGCTTCCTCCTAGCCTATCGTCTTTAGTATCAAATATGTTCAGTAATGTTATGCAAAATAAGATTAGCTGCAGTCTTAAAGTCTTTCTAAGTATGATAATTTTCTTCTTAAAAATTGTTACAACATTAACATATTGTAAACTAATTGGCCAGTGCCACATTCATAAAGGCTTCTACCGAATATCTATGTAATGAAGTATTTTAATTTTTAAAAAAATTGCATTGTTTACTTACAAGAACCCAATAGCTAATGCTCAGTTTTCACAGTGTTTTTAGTAAAAAATGTTTTTATGAATTGGTCTTGATGTTTGTTTAGGAACTTGCCTTAGGTAATTTTGAAACGATTTTTTTTTTAAACATCAAGAAGTTTAAGAAATTTATTTGTCATATTGTTTTTTTTGTCACAAATTCTAGGCATTGTCCACCTCATTGTATACTTCAACAGAAAACTTAAAATGATTATATTATTTTATAAAATATATTAAGTTAAAAAAATTTCAGTGACCTGCTTGAAAAATACTAACTCAGGATAAGCACATATTGAAATACTTAAACTTAAATTGTTTTAATAATCTATTTATAAAAATCGATGTGTGTATGTATGTTCCCTATAGACTACAAAACGGCTGGACCGATTTTGATGAAATTTTCAGACAATATTCAGATAAGACCAGCGGGTGATCTTGTGAAGTTTGGAAACTATCAGACCAACATTTATTATTATGCTTATTTTACAATTTTGTTCCATATTTTCAGTACAAATTAATTCAAATCTAGATTTATTTTATTTTTTATTTTTTGAATTTTTGAATATTCATAATGAAAAACGACATTAGGGTCGATAGTTAATAATAAAACTACAAGTTTTAAACGGAAAACGATAAATGCAGGTCCAATTTTTTTTTCTGGAAATGACTACACAACAATGTGAATAAATAAAAGTATATAAAACTATGGCTAAAAAAATGAATCAACGTGAACTGCAGTGCAGAACATGTGTTCTGATCATAGTCCAACCATCCTGGCTCTCGGGATTCGCACCAATCAAATGATCGAGATGTCACCCCCACCTTATGATAGGACATGGCCGATACTCCTTCCTCCAGTATCTCAGCGCTATAAGGGCGACACCAGGTGCGTGCAACAAGCGTCTAGTCGACTCTACAAGCGAGGCAGCGAGATGGCGTTGACCAAACAACACGAGGATTGTAGAAGCGACCATAGTGTAGTAGACTGTAACATTACATGGCGGAGAAATGAAAATAAAGGTGTAATGCAAGACCTTCAAGTGCTTTCAAGAATCTGTACCGGTTGATTTACGCCTAAAAATTACTCTGAAAACATGCGTTTCAGCAATTTTAACTCTTATAAATATACAGTTTAAAAACTTAATCCGAAATCAGAAATACTTTTCGGCCCTCAGCGAACTCTTAAATGCTTTTCGTAAGCAGACCCCACTTGGATATCTTGGGTAGTTTTGAAATCGCGTTGTTTTTGGGTCGTTACCAGAACGCAGAAATACCATAACGCCGAATGTCAAAATTGAACACAACGCCGACAGCTAGAAAACTGCTGTGTACCACAACGCCGAAATAACAACTGAATGAATTTGTGTGTGTTTCTTAAATGTACCTTAACGCTGAAATACCACAATCAAACCTAGCCTTGCCTTACCTAACCTAACCTAACCTAGCATAATATAACCTAACCTAACTTACCTAGCCTATTCTAGCCTAGCCTAACCTAAACTAGCGTAACCTAATCTGGTCTAACCTAACCCAACTTTTGTAGCAGTCCTGCAATGACATTTTTCGGCGTTAGTGTATTTCGGCGTTGTGGTACACAGCAGTTTTCTAGCTGTCGGCGTTGTGGTCAATTTGGCATTTCGGCGTTATGGCATTTCGGCGTTATGGTATTTCGGCGTTGTGGTGCGTCCCCTTGTTTCTCCTGGAGCTCTGCGCGCCGCGTGTGTGCCCGGGTGGGCGGGGCACTAAAGAGACGTGGACAATGCTGGGTGGTGTGCGACCTTGGCGACCAGGGTGGGCACAGAGGGGGGGGGGGGGGGAAGAGGCTGCGTGCTGGAGAAATCGCGGCCAGGGGCGCTGACCACCGCCATTGTTGTCGCTTCCTGCACCTTCCCCCCTCCCCCCTAAGCCATACCCCCTGCACCATCTAGCAGTCCCGGGCGCGTCGCGCATCGCTGCGCTACAGACATTCACTCGGTGACGTCCTCAAACAGGCAGTGGAAGCTGGGAACCTCTAGGAAACCAACCCGCATTTTCCCACACTTCAAGTACACAGGAAATGATCCCTATTAGTTCAATACAAATTTTATATGTTACCATGGCGTGTTTTTTGTCCTTATACTGCAGTGCGCATTTAAACAAGTATTTACTCTCTCTTTCCAAAGCTCGGTTCTGCAATTAGCGCTGTCCTTATTACCGTGTGCTATGTTGCCAGATATACACCAGATTTTGACACAACTTTCAAATGTAAAAACAACTTGTTTTAAATGCATCTGAAATTTTGTATTATGCAAAGTTAAATTTGCAATGAATGTAACACAGAAATAGTCGCAATTAAAAGAGTCCATCTTGATTTTAAATGATTTTTTCAACAATGAATCATAACTTTAAAATTAATATTGTTTACTTTTTTTAACATAGGACATAATTTTACCTGTATGTAATTCTTTGTTATTAATAGTAATAAACTTCTAAAAAAATTTCTCCTATAAAATAATTATTGATGTTTAGCTTTGAATAATTTTCTTTTGCGCCTAATGACTACAACTATGATTATACTGTCAATATACACTAATTGATGGTCTTTAAAACACCAACATATATTATGTTATACAAAATTAGATTTATTTAAAAGTAAACAAGCTAGGAAGTATCAATCTGACAACAGTGGTAAACATCTAATCTGTATTGCCATCCAAGTGGTCATCATCTACTCTGTACAGGCATACAAGTAGCAAAATCTGACTTCTGAGGGTACATGGTAGTCTGGACCTAGTATAACACCTGTTTATTACTTCAGAAGTAGTATTATCCAGTGTCCTCTGAGGAGGTCGCTACTCCCCCCGCCCCCTGGCAAGTGCTGGCAGTCCAGCCGGCGGACACAGGCTGTCCATGGACACTGCAGTCTCGCTCAGCTATTAACCACGCCCCACCCGGAAGGTACACCACTGCCGCGCCTCCAATGACAAGAGTTCACACAGCCCGTGGCTGGGGCTGGACCGTGGACGATGCAACTGTGAGTCTGTGGCTGGGGCTGGACCGTGGACGATGCAACTGTGAGTCTGTGGCTGGGGCTGGACCGTGGACGATGCAACTGTGAGTCTGTGGCTGGGGCTGGACCGTGGACGATGCAACTGTGAGTCTGTGGCTGGGGCTGGACCGTGGACGAGCCCAGCGAGACCTGCGTGGCTCGAGCCACGTCGTGGTCGTGTCTGCACGTCACTCACTTAAACAGTAACTGCAATTTCAACAAGTCTACGACAGTCTGTACCCTGCAAGTGTACATTTTTTTTTTTAATGAAACACAGTTGGTATCATCTCTATATATAGTCGTTTAGGGCACTAAGTGTTGGTACTGCAAATATGAAGTATAGTCAAATTCAATTCCGTTTGGAGATACAGAACACTACGTGGACATTACTCAAAAACTTTCTGTGCTGTAAAAATTAAACTTTTTGACACAGGATCCTTCTATACAGGTGGTGTGGGAACGGAATGTATTTAATGACAAGAATATAAATTATTCTCACTACATATCAATGATACACAAGCAAAATGAAGTGTATTTCTATACGGTATTTTTTTTTAAATACTGGTAAAAACTGCCTTTACATACGCAAGGAATGTGAGAGGAAATATTGTCAATGTAGATGGGTTTTTAGATACCTATGCCTACCGTTCCCTGTAATTTAGAATTTAGTATCGGTAAGATAAACTAACCATATGTGTGGTATGCCGTGTTCAGTGGACACTATCACCTATATGGCGTTCCACATGACAGTTATCACTATCGATGAAGCAAAGCACTTGTGAACCTCTTATCAAGCCCTGCAAATACACACATGGTTTGGATATGCATTTTAAATTCATTTTTGTTTAAACGCCAGTGAAATCTTATTTATGTTTACAGGGAAAACAAATGAATGGTACGTGTAATAATAACCTTTATTTCAAAATACATTGTTCAATACCTTATATTTTACACTACAAAATATTTCCGGATTGAAAGACGGGTCTTAATAGTTTAAGTTAATTTAGACTTGGAGTCACGTGTATCATTAGAGGACCCACACTGAGGCATGGCGAGGGTCGTGTGTGCCATCAAGACACTCCGGCGCGGCTTCATGAGCTCCGAGTCGGTGGTCAAGTGGTTCGGAACCCACGGTGATCCTAGAGGTCTCTTCCCCGTAAGACTTGGTCTCACGAGCCGAGTTGGTCGCTGCTACTCATCACTAAACATATATTGCATTTGTTGTTGGGTTACCAATTATTTACTAAAAGTTATTTTTGAGCTCTATAAGCTCATAAAATCATGATATTTATTAAAGCTTTTGTGACTTACTTACCATTATAAAATAATCTTTAGGAAATATCTGTTGAAATTTTTTTGATAAGAAACATAAGATCCATCGTGATATGACTACAATAAAAAGCTTAAAATAATAATAACAATTATTATTATTATTACTAGGGCCAATTATTTCCACGAATAAATTTCCAGACCTAGCTGTTTGCTAATATTTGTAGCATCTTCTGTGTCTCGTGGTTGGCGGGTTTGTTTCAGGCGCATGTCTGCTGTCGGCGCACCAATCACAGCCAAAGGCTGCGAAGCAAACGCGTCCTGATAGGTCCAGGCCAAACAGGGAAATGGCCTTTCTCGCGTACGGCCACCAATTACACTGTTAAAAAGGTTCACCTTGAATTTACGATAAAACGCAGGTTACAAACTGTCCAGATATCTTCGTAAATCTACGAGCATCTTCTTAAATTTATGGGCATTCAGATCACATACAACATGAATCTAAAATAATTATTATACTAACAAAACAAATAAAAAAATTAAGTCTACAGAAATGTTTTTTTTTGTTTAGGCGTGTGTTTGCCTTGGTTTAGGACGAAACGTACCAATTAGAAATCGAAATACAGTGTAAAGTAGCTTGGCTTCTGGTTTGTAGCCGCGTCCTTGGTGAATTATTCGCCAAGAACGCGGCTACAACCCAGAAGCCAAGATACTCAAGACAATGGCCGTGAAAGCCTGCGAACATTGAAATACAGTGTAGTTTCTAAAAAGATTCCAGTTATTGGAAAATACGAGGAACTCTTCGCTTATTTGAGATAACTTCTTGGTTGTTATTGGTAAAGTTACAGTAGTGTTAACAGAGTACGAGGTAGCACTAATGAAAGGACAGGCAGCGACGACATGGCAGACGGCGGGCGAGAAGGCGGAGACCGAGCTGGGGTCGACAGCTCCGGTCCTGCAGAAGTCCCGGGACGGACTGTACGGTACCCGCGCGCCGGGCGTGGGAACACGGCTGCCTCTGAGGGAAGCTTCCGCGGTCCAGCGCTCTCTCCCACACAGCCTCGTCACGGCGGTACTCCCTCCCCGGGCAATATGCCGTCACAACCCTCTCAGAGTGTGTCTGACACGGCTGCGCTCATGTCTCCACGGAGGGACAGGCCCTTCTCTGCACACCGGGCTTCATGCCGTCAAAACCCCCTCAGTGTGTGTCTGAAACAGGTTGCGCTGTTTTCTATACGGCGGTACAGGTTGCTCAATGCACCCAGCATCTTCTTCCCCGGGCATTATTCCGTCGCAGAGTGTCAAAAACGGCTGCGTGGCTGTCTTACACAGCTGGACAGGCCCGCCCCCTCTACACCCAGCCACTCCCCCCTCCCTGATCATTATGCCATCACAACCCTCTCCGTGTGTCTCTGACACGGCTTGGAGGGTGTCTACGGGAAACCTAAGATGCACATAAAGTTCTGCCATTCCCGATTACACACGAACAATTCACCTTCGGCTAACTTCGGGATTTGTTTTATCTTTGCGCAGGAAAAATGAATTCAAATATTAAAAGTGGTCGGTTAGGTTAGCTACATTAAAACACTTTAAAACACTATGGATGGTTAGTTAGGTTAGCATAGCTACATTAAAATAACAGATATATATATATAATAAATATATATAAACAAACCCGAGGTTGGCCGAAGGTGAATTGTTCGGGTGTAATAGGGAATGGCAGAACTTTATGTGCATCGTAGGCTTCCCGGTGTCTACACGGAGGGACAGGTCTTTCTCTGCACACTGCCACTCCCTCATCAGACAGTGTTCCAACCTATTGTCGGCATCCCCAAACAGTCCTCCCGAATATGCGCCCTTTAAGGGTAGATTGGGAGTCGGCTTGCAGATCCTTTTGTTTACATTCCAGAGCAAGTAATATCAAGACAGCTGTCACGGGATTACTCCCCCCCCCCCCTTTTGGCCAGGAAGGTGTTGGAGCCTCAGCTTGACCAGATTAGGGCAACCCAGCATAGTCATCACTACATCCACACCAGGCATTATGCTCCGGGTTTCTCTGACACGGCTCCGCTGATGTCTCCAGGGCAAGACAGACCCTTCTCTTGACACCGCCTTTCCCTCCCGGGCTTTATGTCATCACAACCCTCTCACTGTGTGTCTGAAACAGGTTGCGCGGTTTTCTAAACGGCGCTACACCCAGCCACTCCCTCCCCGAGGATTATGCCAATACAAACAACTCTCTCCGTGATTCTCTGCCACGGCTGCATGGCTGTTTCCACATAGATAGTAGTACAATATATGTACCTTGAAGCTGTTGTGTGTTAGCTCACTCTTCACCAGGCCGAATTGGTGCAATGAGAAACATTCAGTTGCGATGACTCACAAGTTAACAGTTAATGAACTAGTATTATCTGCCCGAGTACACAGAGGTCTGGGTAGTCCTGAACGCCATCTAAACCGCGAATTGTTCCAGTTCCTATATACTACTAGGGTCTGGAAATATTCGCAGTTTCACGGACCTCTAGGATAGACTACACACTCTTCTATGTGCTCGGGCGAATCCCACCTGCTCATTGGCTACTAATTCGTTACATCCGTTGTCTGGGATGTTTGTGTGTAATTCGATACTTATTTCCATTTTCTCAGTGTTCCTCAGTTAAACTTCTGTCCAATCACTGAACCAGCATGAAGGTGAAAGTGTTTGGATTCTAGTCTATCGCAAAATAGTCCGTGATTTTTTTCCTGTCTCTAGATATTAGTCCATGCAATGGATGCATTTTATTAATAGGGCCAACAAAAATTTTGCGCAAAAAAAATGTCTGATCGTTCATTAGAATGCGGTAATATATGCCCACGCTAGAGACTGTTTTCTTGTGATTGGCGGCCGTCTGCAAGAGAAGCATTGCCCTGTTAGACCGGGTCAGTCACTGCGCATTTTCTCCCGTGATTGGCCATCTGGTAGTAGACATGCACCAGAAACAAACCAAAGTTTTACTGCACAGCTGGTCTGAAAATCTATTCGCGACAAATACATGGCCCGAGTCACTTTGGTTGTTCTACTGGTTAGCAAAAATCTGCAGTTGTAGAATAACTGTAAAGGCACGAGTTGGGAAAGTTCGTAATAATGCCATCACAGAGTGAATATTGTTAATTATAGATCTTAACAACACGCTAGCAAGTCGTGAAAAAATAACAAGGTAGTTGAACTCAATGGGCTAGCAACGACGAAACAGTTTATAAAAAAACAGTTTATGCAGACAGACAACAACCTTGGCTAACCCAATGATGATACTACCAAACAGGCATTATGGACAACAAAATACAGCACAGACGAACGCAGCAGGATTCAAAGACAAAACATTTGCGACATTTCGGGAACTGACATCTGTTCCCTTCATCAGGCACAGACTGATATGTGGGTTTATGGTGCTATCTGAATTTTGAATTCTTGAAGTTTTTCCATGACAAACCGTGCAAAAACTGCAATGGTGCATGTCCAAATAATGATATTAAATAGTACACATAATGTATGGTGTCCATAAAATAATTTCCCTGTTTCAATGGTTTATTATAACAGTTTAATTTAGACTATTTACAACAAATCATACATCAAATTTAAGGTAAACTTAACTAGTTTTTTCTTACAAAAATGTTCAATATGTGCACCTTTAAATATACGTGCACACATCCAACCTAAATTCCAATTCTTCCCACACTTTGGTTAACACGTCCGGAGTAATGGAAGCAATAGTCTTTTCAATTCTGTGTCTCAACTCTGGCAAATCATTAGGTAGCGGCGGAACATAGATACGATATTATGGGAAGTCCTTAAGGAAAATAAATGCATGGCGTTATGTCAGGTGAACGTGGAGACCAGGGTAAAAAGAGCTCTGTCGTCTCCACCATTACGACCAATCCAACGGCCAGGGACTTCGACGTTCAAACACTCTCGTACCAAGAGATTCCAATGGGGACTGAATCTATCTTGTAGCCAATTAAAGTTTATAGGCTCACCCTCTACTAATTGTGGAAAAAGCTATTCTTTTAACATAGATGGCACTGCAAGCGAGAAAACAACAAACCAGTACTCTAGAATTCTCTTTTTTTTAAACTGTTTGAGTTACTCTTTAATTGTGACCTTGAACCAACACTATAAAACGCTTACAGTTGATATATTAAAATTTATAACTGGGACATTATTTTATGGACATACCTTTTCGCATGTATTGATCAAGAATTCTATTAAATCGAAATTCTCAGTGGCAAGAATCATTTAAGCAAGCAGATGTTCGCAGTGCAGAGCTCAGCTTGTTAAAGAGCCCGCCGCTTCAGGGGTGTATGTGTGTTAGTGAGGCGGGATGATAAGCGCGACGCTCGCTGGTGCTTCTAGCGCGGTGTCTCCTCTGGACTGGCGCGCAGTCTTCTCGTCGTGCATATGAGCGGTGACCGTGACATTATATGGCCGAGAAATGAAGATAAAGGTGTAATGCAAGTCCCTTAAGTGCTTTCAATAATCTGCATTGGTTGTTTTACGCCTAAAAATTACTCTGAAATCACGCCCTTTTAGCAATTTTAACTCTTCTAAAAATTCAGTTAAAAAACTTAATACGAAATCAGAAGTACTTTTCGGCCCTCAGCGAACTCTTAAATGCTTTTCGTAAGCAGACCCCACTCGGATATCTCTAGTAGTTTTGAAATCACGTTGTTTTTCCTGAAGCTCTGCGCACCGCGTGTGTACCCGGGTAGGCGGGGGCCTTTAATGAAGCGACCCCAAGCAGCTCCTACCAACTGACTGACTGACAGGGATATCATCGCCAGTAGATGACCCAGGGCCTGTGAGGAGTCCCAGGCCGCTGACCTGTTCTGTGCCTGTCACGGGGATTGTCAAATAACTGACTTCGGAAATTCGCTGCGAAGCTTTGTTGACTACAAATGGCCACGAGTTAAAATTAATTTAATTTTGAAGGAAATGAATTTTTGTTTACGTTAAACTCGTGTGCTGTCCAGCCCTCCTTTTTTTTGGAGGGGGGGGGGGAATGTTTATGGGGTTAGTTTAATATTTATGTGAGCAGTTGACCTTAACTGCTCAGGTTATATTGTTGATTTTTTTCCTGACAGCACAGAAGAACACAGTAGTCTTTATAGGACAACAGTTGCAACTTTTCGGGAACTCAGATCTGTTCCCGTCCTCAGGGACAAAATGACGGATAATTTTCGTTCGTTATTTATTATTTGTTTTAATGAAATACAGAGTGAACTGCAAGGACCTTCAAGGACGTGGCCAGGATGTCTGCGGGGGTCCTCCTGCTGGCATGGCGAGCAGAGCGAGACCTCCGCAGACAGTTGGCGGCGCCTTAAGCCCCAGTCGCGCGCGAGGGAGCTCTGCCGTGAAAACCACGGAACAACAACAAAAAACAAGTCCTGCCGGCGATCGCGTCGCCATCCTTTGTGCAACCGTCACCGGCTGTAATGGATGATCGAATAAAGATCCTGAAATAATCGTTCATGGTCCGGAACACTTCTGACGACAACCTTCAAAAGATCGTCGAACCTTATCAACCCCGAAACATTGCCATCGTGAGCGGTGACTAACTTCGCGACAATGTGATGAGTCAAGCTCGCTTCCTCGTGCTCCGAAACACAAAGGACGAAGGACGTTAAAGGGGCGCCTCCCATTTCAGGTCATGATTTTGTATTTATATTAATCACTGATCAACTTTTAGACTTTTTCAATTGTATAACTTTCACGAAATGGAAAATATATACAGCACATACGTTTTGCATAATTAGCTGCCCAAGTTACATTTTTATCGTTTTTGCGTTATACAAATAAGGAGAATTTAATTTTTTTGCAGAACTGAAACTCTTTAGGTTTAACTGCAATGCCACTGGCTACTTCAAGAAATGGTTTGCATTTCTATCACAAAAACTAATTTCATGTTTCTTGGCTGTAAAAATCATAATAAATATGAGAATTTTGAAATGCCAGGTAAAATTAATTAATATTCTCTGAAATAAAATGAAACAATTTCTTGAAGTAGCCAGTGGCATTGCAGTTAAACCTAAAAAGTTTCAGTTCAGCAAAAAATTAAATCCTCCTTATTTGTACAACCCAAAAACGTTAGAAATGTAACTTGGGCAGCTAATTATGCAAAACGTATGTGCTGTATATATTTTTCATTTCGTGAAAGTTAAACATTTGAAAAATTCTATAAGTTTATCTGTAATTGCTTTAAATATAAAATCTTGACCTAACATGGGATGCACCCCTTAAGGCCCCCGCCTACCCGGGCACACATAGACTACGGTGCGCAGAGCTTCAGGAAACGCGATTTCTAAACTACCCAAGATATTCGAGTGGGGTCTGCTTACGAAAAGCATTTAAGAGTTCGCTGAGGGTCTAAAAGTACTTTTGATTTCGGACTGAGTTTTTAACTTGTATTTTTAGAAGAGTTAAAATTGCTATAAAAAAGCATGTTTTCAGAGTAATTTTTATGCGTAAAACAACCAGTGCAGATTCTTGAAAGCACTTAAGAGACTTGCATTACACCTTTATCTTCATTTCCCCGCAATATAATGTTACGGTCACTGCTCAAATTCCACAGTTGTCCTGTGACGACGAGAAGACTGCGCGCCAGTCCAGAGGAGACACCGCGCTAGAAGCACCAGCGAGCGTCGCGCTTATCATCCCGCCTCACTGACACACATACACCCTAGACGAGGCGGGCCCCTTAACGCAGGCGTATCTGCTCCAAACAGAGAGCGTAACTTCCTGTCGTGCTCGTGAGCAACATAGTTGAGACGGGAGACAGTCCCGGATTCACTGACTTCTAGAATGAATACACAGTCCTTTGCACACCTGTTCCTTGGCTGATGACTCGTGAGACGTCTCATCAAAAAAAAAACAGTGATTAGATACTTGTTTGACTAAGTCAAATGTCCCTGAGATACTTTCTCCCCCTCTTTGCTTTTACCCCTTCTCCAAAGACGCTTAAACCTTATAAACTGCGAGCCAATAATACAAAGCCGTACAAAGGTACGTGCAAACCTTATTTTGTTTAGATCAGCGGTTCCCATTTTTTTTTTTCGGCCAGGGAATTCTATGATCGACTTTTCTTTTGGCGGAACCCCAACTCCTTCAAAGAAAGTTACATGGCAGTAACTGTGCCTGCTTCATATGACACACGTCCTGACTCACGGACTGGTACCATACCACGAAAATACATTTTTGGTAACCGCTGCTCTGGACTATCGCATAGTTATTCGCGAATTCCCCAAATTTATACCTACGGGTCTTACCTCGAAAGCTATTTTAACTCTGTGGTTACCACTCCTACACAAATTGAGGACTTTCTTTACGATAGTTAATTGGGTCAACGTTTCAATTAATCAAGATGGAAAAAAATTCAAAAATTAAGTTTTTTTTTAGCGCGGGAATGATATAACTATTCGAGATTAAATGAGTCCCGAAAAAGTACTGAACGTGTATAAAATTGTCGTGCTAAATTTCATTAAAATCCATTGTTTTTCTTGCTTGATGTGTTAACAAATAACCAAACGACAAAAATTCAAAAAATAAAAATTGGTTTGGAATTGAATTATTGCTCATTCAATTAATAATACAAACGCTTTCCCCTATTTAAAATATGAACTGTGAAGATAAATTTCCCCTTTATAGCTTCTTAAAAGCATCGGCTGTATATAGAATACGAGATGGCATTTACAACCTTTATACTCCGCTTGTCAATATTCAATAATTCCATGTTCATATATATACTTTTAATGATATTTATGCATAAAAGTATATATTGGATTCAATAACGCCTATAAATTTATTGAACATGAAAATAAAACAACACAGACCTTTCCATAACTGTTTTATTAATATCCTACTGCTTGATTTTATTTAGAGGTATGAATTATTAGTAAAAAAACTTATCTCCTTTTTACACTCTTAATGGCAAAAACCTTGTAAAATGGAAAAGATACCCCACATAAAATAAATTCTATCGAATTTATACTCGCTTAGATTTGGAATATCTAACACTTTTAAGAACGTGTTTAACATTTTCGTTTCTTAATTATTTATAGGTAATATTTTACCTGTTGTTTGATTATCTAAGAAACACGATAATTTACAGTCAAACCACATAAACTCTCTTTTCATTCCTCTAGGTCTAGGTGTATATTTTTGGAAATATGTAAAATGAGTTATTTTGAATATTAAAGACTGTGTTAACTACTCATACATAATATCTTACTTTTAGCTATATTAGCTTCGTATATATGATTTATTTCTAACTAAAATCACTCATTTTTATCCTATTTAGGGTGGAATATTATAAATATTTATAGCTTTTATGCTAATTAAGTTTAAGAGTTATAATTGTTTCTAATTTCATCATAATTCACTAAATAGATTTTCGTGATTATAAAAAAAATTAATGGACGTAATAACACAAAAAATGTATATATATATATATTTATTTATTTATATATATATATAAATATTGTACGCCTTTGTATCACGTCTTATCATAAATCTGCCATTTGTAAAATGATTTCCACGTAGACACGATATTTTTTCCAAATTTTTTGTAAGTGTATATTATTAGTCCACTCAGTAAGTGTCTGCTGTCAATAGGTGTGTGACTGTTAGGATATCCGCTTCTTTTTATTTCTTTGTTTTTATTCATTTTTGTCTCTTATTTAAGATGTTCCTCCATTAATGTTACTTTCAGGAAGAAATATACTAGATATCATTGCCGTGCGCAGATGTGGATATTTGTAAATGTAACACAGATGCCGTTACAAATAGCACTGTGCCACATACTGTTAATAAATCCACGGACAATTGCTCTACTTATTTTCATTCGTTAATATTTTAACACTAACGATTGCAAAATATAGCTTACTTACGAAACGAGCCACTAAAAATACAATCTATCACCTAAAGGTAAAATTAAATGTTCTATTCAAAGATATTATTTCTTTAAAGAATTTAAAACTATCCGATTCAAGAGCCGCTACTTTTCTAATTAATCAATACTAAATTAATTTATGGTCTTTATAGTCTGATGTCAATATTACAATAAGTAGAAAAAAGAGAAGTTATATATATATATATATATATATCACTGTAAATAGTTACAAAGAGTTCATAATTTTTCACCGATAAAGCCTATCTTATATTGATCCTAAACGTGTATAGTCACATAAAATTAAACTGTGAAGAAAATTGCACCACTGGACTGAAGAGGGCCCCTGTAGCCTAATGCCCAATCATTCGTATTTTCACTTTCAACCACCAAGTAAATGTGGCATTCATCGCATGCTTTGGTTCCATTGCAGGCATGTGGTCAACTTAACGACAAAAAATAAGTAAATTAAATCATATAAGTATATCTCGCCATCACCCACTCCCTCATTATAATTCATTAGTCAGTCGAATACTATGCCTTAAATCAACTGAGAAACACGATCAAGCAAGAAGAGTTAATTTCTCTTTTATGTATAGCGAAGCCCTGCTTCTCTTACGACCGTGAGTGAGTATCTCGCATCCAAAATAAATAAAAAACTAATAATATATTTTACCTCAACATGACACTTGGAAAAAAAGAATAATTAAGTTTGTTATTGGCGTATACTCTAAAGAACTTGCTACTATCCTTTCGATTTCAATTGATTTTTAATCATTATTTTTTTAAAAAACCTTTCAAAGTTATACTGACGCGATTTCACCAGAATTGTATCATTAAAATTTATAAAACTAGCTCGAGTATTATTTATCAGGAAATAATATACAGATTTATAAATTTGATTACCAAAACCATCGTCATAATTCAAGGTCAAGTTTAATTAAAAAAAATTATTTTAAAGATATTATTATTCAAATGTTCTGGTGGAGGAGCTCTGAAACCCCAGGCACCTTGAAAATGCGCCTCTCACAAGTACAGTAAGTTCATAAAAAGAATTTCTCAGTTATATATTTTAATAGTGTTACGAACGAGAGCAAGGCCGGGACACGTGCAGGTGCAGATCTGGCTGGCGACTGCCGCAACATGATATGAGCCGCGCGCTCCTGGAAGATAACAAGGATTGTCGCTTTCCCTCCTCCTTCCCCCCACTCCCCGCTCAGCGCCCTGCCTTTGACACGTAACTGACACCTGACAGCTGTGGAGTTACGCGAGCCGCCGACACGTGTTTCGAGAGATTTATGCCGTCGGGACGGCTCGAAATGACGCAACTGGCGCCAGCCGCTCTCGTGAGTTCTGGAAGATGACTGGGCCTATATTTATGTGCCGGGGACGCCGGTCGGAGCCAGAGAGTTCAGAGAGAGAGTGGAGTCGGGAGCTTTCCCGTGGCGGAGTTTCCGGGCAGAGAGTTCAGTTCCGGGCGATAGTGTCGCGGGCGCGGCGGACTACCGAGCGCAGTTCCGAGCGAGGCGTCGAGTGGGATCTCGGCGAAGGGGAAGTGCGACGGCGGCGGCGGAGTGTGGTGACGGAGTACCACGCAGTGGCGTAGCATGCCATCTCGGCGCCTGGGGCGGGAGACCCATTTTGCCGCCCCCATTCTATAGGTGCTTACTTAAAATTAAATTTCACATGCAATGAGGTACCTTTTATTGAAGTTAAAATAGGATGAGCGGTTTTACAAGCGGATTCTACGGGCCTTATGAGCAGCGAAGTCAGAAATAACTTTGTCAAAATCAATATTAGCAGCCAATTCTTGTTCAATCGACAATATAGCCAAGTTTATAGTCTAGCGGAGCTCATAGTAGATCTGAGGTAATTGTGCCACTGCCCCGTTGACCCTTTAGACCCCTGGTGCGAAACTATAATTTGTGGATTTTTGGGATTTAAATTAACGGACTAATAAAACTGAAACTGGGATTTTACGTTCAGCGTGTTTCATCCAATCCCTGCCAGACCTAGAAGAAAAAAGGCGTTGACCGTTAGAAAATGATTTAACTGAGAAGGGCTTGTAAACCCATAATTTGTAATTTGCTAAATTTTTGGTATATTTATTTGCATGTTAAGGTGTGTCAATTTTTTGCTAGATTTCGCCTATGTTAATTAGTATTTACAGCGGTGATACGCCCGGTGCGTATCTATATTTGTATTTGTATTTGTATTAATATGTTCTTATATATTTTTAATGCCTTTTTGGTAATTATATTTAATTTTTGGAGCTCCGAAGTATATGATCAAATTATAATTTTTTCGGGGAATTGTTAAAGTATTTTTTTAGTATTATTATATAGCTATTTTTTTATAAGTAGTAATAGGGTAGGTATTTTATGATGGATGCGCCGATTTGTGCTGAAACGATTTTATGATATATATATATATTTATTAAATGTTGTCATATAAATTTTGCGTCTTTTTAACTTGCTGCCTCCTCTCACTGTTCGCAACCTTATTAGTATTTTTTAAGCCTGCTATTAGTTTGGGTTTTAATATTTTTTTGGGTTTACCTGCGCTCGCGGTACGGGGCAATATAGGAGTTTTACTGTGTCCCGGTTTATAAATTCATTCTGGGTTTCTGGAGATAGATACGAAACTGAGACTCTTGCTCCCAGCTTTATCTTTGTCAGGTGTTCCATTAGAAGAGGGTCGTATTTAGTTAGGAGGTGCACTAACTCCAGAAAGTTCCCGCGATTGCCACTATCATCTCCTCGAATGTCTTCTCGATGTCCTCTGAAGGCCAGATTCTGTTTGGCTAAGAACTGGATAATATTCAGCAACCTGTACAGTACATCCCTCCACTTCTTCTCCTCACTTTCGAAAACTTCTTGTTGTTTCTGATCGATGGTTGCTTTACAGTTCAGGCGAACTTCCAACTCCTTCCTTTTCAAGAAGCTCTGTTCATGGCCCAGGCTATTTTCATGGTCTCCTATTCTTGGATTTAGCTTCCACCATTTGTTTAATCCTTCTTCAGATGCGAAGTTAGAGCCGGAATTGCCAAACAGCTTGCAAGAAAAACAATACAAGGATTGCTTCAAAGGCGAGTACACCATCCATGTTCGGAGAACCTTTTCGCCGTTAGATAATGGTTTGTAGAACCACTCTTTGGTTAGTTTTCGGTTACCGCCTTTCGTTGAAGTCCCTGAGCGAACACCATCGGCAAATTTGGAATCGATGTGCTGTACTGAGTCAGATCCGCGACATACTAGAAGCGTTCTTACTTCGTCGGTCATAGGAGAAGGCCAGCAACCTACATCGTCGAGATTCACATCTTTGATTTCGGCAGGAGCAGAAGGCACGATTTCAATTATGTCTTCTTTGGCAACATTCACTTTTTATGCAGGCTTATGACTTGATGCTTGAGGTACTTTTGATGAGTCGACTTCGTCTTGACCCTGCTCTGTGGTGGGACCAGAACTACTTCCAACTGCGACGGCAGGTACGTCTTCTTCTTGTACCTGTAAAATAAGTTATGTATTCCCATTAATATTGGCCGGAGGACACGTTCGAATTTCAAATAAGTATTTTATCTATCACAAAACAAAAGTGGTTTTGGTGACGGCGCGGTTTGCCGGGCTTATAGGAAAATTTACAAACAAAATTGATTTTGTATGGCAGCTACCTTTTTTAGAGTTTCCCGGTAAAAACTGACTGAGTAAGCCATGTTATAGATGTTATTAAAAGATAAAATGACGAGAAATTTGAGAAAAATCGTTGGCGCCATTTTTGAGCTAAATGAAAAAATTATGTTTTCTTTGTATGACAGGTACCATAAATAATCAAGATATCCAAAAATAAAAAATAAAAATATTCCTAGACTACTACTAGATTTACAAAACATCCCCTATTGAAGTTTTAAATTCAAGTAGCAGGACAAAATTCAGTCGTAAACTTAAAAAGATGTACCTTAACTCAATGTAATTTATGTTAATATACTCCATACTTTTTAAACAATAATCAATGTTCAAACAGCTATTAGAGCAATTTTAAGTGTATTATAAAATAAGATTTAATGTACGAGTGTGACTCCGTACTCGCAGACAAACCTAGGTGAATAGGTTTTGCGAGACTAATGTAAGAAATATTGTAACTTTTGTAAACAATAAATAAATAATAATAATAATATAGGAGTTTTACTGTGTCCCGGTTTGCGGAAGTTGTTTGGTTTGCCCTGGGTTAAGGTCAAACTTTACAGTACAATGCGTAGTACTAAATTCAATGAGTGCGAAAGAGAGCCATCGACACGGGCCGACGCGTGAAACAAAATATTTTGTATGAGTAATTAACATAATAAGGAGTGCCGCTCAACTCGGCTCGCGCGCCGGGCGGCGCGGCGTGATGCGATGTTGCCGTTCCTATGTAAACAAACAAACGTTATAAAGAGCTCTGTCAGTGATTTCGCAGTTTTTCTTTTAAATAAATATTAAAAAATAGTTGGTGCGCAAAATTGTAGATAAAAATGTAACATTATAGTGTGTCTGACACATGTAATGAATGAATCATAGATCAGATCTCAACCCGCTTCACCGGCGACCCGCCCCCGCGGGTTGCCGCCCGGGGCGGGCCGCCCCCTCCGCCCCACCCACGCTACGCCACTGGTACCACGAGGGGTGCTGCGGCGAGAGTTTCGCCAGAGGTGCGGCCCAGCGAGGTGTGTGGTGTGTGAGAACCGAGTGACTGGGGAAGCAACATTTTTAAGTACAATTAATTAATTGGTATTTTTAGATTATTTGTATGTGACATAGGTAGTGGCTACCAAAAAAACTGCGTGTGTGATATAAATCCTTAATTGGGCTATACTTTACGAACCCCGCGATCGTAACAATAGTACCAACAGAAAGTGTTGTTCTCTCTCTTGCAGCACCACCTACGCAAAATGGCGACTCCTGAGCGCAAAGCGTTTTGTGTTCTGTAATTTGCTAAGAGTGAATCTGTGATTTCTGTTCAACGTGCGTATACTTTGCACGAGAGTGGTTGAACGTCCAAGTCCCAGACCGTTGGATTGGTCGTAATGGTCGAGACAACAGATCTCTTTTTATCTTGCTTCTACGTTCACTTGACATAACGCCAGGTGATTTTTTTTTCCTATGGGGTTTTATAAAAGATCGCGTCTGCGTTCCAGCGCTACCTAATGATTTGCCAGAGTTGAGACACAGAGTTGAAGAGGTTATTGCTTCCACTACTCCGGATTTGTCAACCAAGGTGTGGCAAGAATTGTACTTTAGGGTGGACGTGTGCCGTATAACTGAAGCCTATACTTACTAGACATTTTTAAGAAAAATAAAAATTTCAAAGCAGTCATGAGAACTGCCGACAGAAGTGAAAACTTAAAACTATAAACAATCAGTTGTTATTTTCGAATATCCAAATTAATTTTTGATAAAATTCAAAGATTTTTTTGCAATTTTTACGAAAAAGTATTATCACACAACAAAATTGTTTTATCACGTTAGTAAAATCACTCCTAAATTACTATAAAATACGCATTGCATAGTAATTGTAGGTATTAAAAAAATAATAATGATGTTCTTATTTTTTAGGTTATATTGCTACAAAGACTCCGTTTTCTTCGTTATTCAAACTATATATCTTATGATACTATATGTCATACTCACTTTTTACTGCATACACACATTCGATTCACATATGCACAGCACTGATCTACAGGGACTGAATACGCGTATTAATAAGGTATGTATTGGTAGGTATATGTCGTGTGCATTACTTGTCGACCTGTGTTATGTGTAGATAATGGCTGCACGCGCACCACTGAGTATATATATACATTCATATATATTCACAGCTGACGTCACGTGACCATGTCGATGACGACTTACATGAATTTACTCTCCATCCAAACCTTCCTATATAAGTTTTCACTTCAAAAAAGCAGGTTATTTAATGTTCAGTTTGATGTACGGCTTGTTGGAACAGGTCTAGACACCGCTGAGACCTCAGGACCGAGGCCGCCGGCGGGAAGGTAACGTGGTCTCACGAGCAGTCGGCAGCGGCGTGGGAACCCGCCTCGCGAGGCCTGCTTCGTGCTGCGGTCGCCGCGCTGCACTAATCGACTATCGCCGCGAGGTAATCGATCGTCGCGCACTCGAGCCGCCACGCTCCCACACTCCGCCGGGAGCCAGCTCACTTCCGGCATTTAATATATATATATATATATATATATATATAATGTACTAGCTGCAGTACCCTGCGTTGCCCGGGCTAAACACATGGAGCTTTATTGTCTGCGAGTTAAAGCAAACTGGATAGCGCTATATGACAGTGTGTTGGACATAGAGAAATGTCACACAATTACTGTTTGTATGCTTATGACCCATGATTTTTTGTTTACCCATGGCGATCGGTTATTTATTATTTATTATTAATTATAAATTATTAAGACCATTAATCGAGATAAAAACTATCCTATCTCTCAAGTTGGAAAAAATTACACATAAATGCCAATTTTCATCGAAATCGTTTTTTTTTTTTTTTTTTTTTTTTAGTTAGGATGAAAACTAGGTCATCCCTGAATACATACACCCTTTATTTACAAAGGTACAAACACTGTGGACTTACACTTAACCCGACGGCTAGTCCGTCCCTTTAAGCAATACATCAATTTAATTAACAACAACAATAGCATACATAATACAAGACACAAGACAGCCCAGCAATGTTACAGGGAAAATTATAAAATCCCTGCGTTAATCTAAAGTACATAGTACATCATAATAAAAACAAGTGAGTACGTATGATTAAATACAACAATACAGTAAACATGGCAGTATATAACATTTAATAAGTAGGCAAGAACACTTACATTAGCAAAGGGACAGCACACTCAACACTACATTACAAAATATAAAATCGGCGCGCAGCAGGGGAACACCAACACAGGTACTTCGCCGACACGGCGGCCACGCGGACACACAACACAGGTACTTCGCCGACACGGCGGCCACGCGGACACACAACACAGGTACTTCGCCGACACGGCGGCCACGCGGACACACAACACAGGTACTTCGCCGACACGGCGGCCACGCGGACACACAACACAGGTACTTCGCCGACACGGCGGCCACGCGGACACACAACACAGGTACTTCGCCGACACGGCGGCCACGCGGACACACAACACAGGTACTTCGCCGACACGGCGGCCACGCGGACACACAACACAGGTACTTCGCCGACACGGCGGCCACGCGGACACACAACACAGGTACTTCGCCGACACGGCGGCCACGCGGACACACAACACAGGTACTTCGCCGACACGGCGGCCACGCGGACACACAACACAGGTACTTCGCCGACACGGCGGCCACGCGGACACACAACACAGGTACTTCGCCGACACGGCGGCCACGCGGACACACAACACAGGTACTTCGCCGACACGGCGGCCACGCGGACACACAACACAGGTACTTCGCCGACACGGCGGCCACGCGGACACACAACACAGGTACTTCGCCGACACGGCGGCCACGCGGACACACAACACAGGTACTTCGCCGACACGGCGGCCACGCGGACACACAACACAGGTACTTCGCCGACACGGCGGCCACGCGGACACACAACACAGGTACTTCGCCGACACGGCGGCCACGCGGACACACAACACAGGTACTTCGCCGACACGGCGGCCACGCGGACACACAACACAGGTACTTCGCCGACACGGCGGCCACGCGGACACACAACACAGGTACTTCGCCGACACGGCGGCCACGCGGACACACAACACAGGTTCTTCGCCGACACGGCGGCCACGCGGACACACAACACAGGTACTTCGCCGACACGGCGGCCACGCGGACACACAACACAGGTACTTCGCCGACACGGCGGCCACGCGGACACACAACACAGGTACTTCGCCGACACGGCGGCCACGCGGACACACAACACAGGTTCTTCGCCGACACGGCGGCCACGCGGACACACAACACAGGTACTTCGCCGACACGGCGGCCACGCGGACACACAACACAGGTACTTCGCCGACACGGCGGCCACGCGGACACACAACACAGGTACTTCGCCGACACGGCGGCCACGCGGACACACAACACAGGTTCTTCGCCGACACGGCGGCCACGCGGACACACAACACAGGTACTTCGCCGACACGGCGGCCACGCGGACACACAACACAGGTACTTCGCCGACACGGCGGCCACGCGGACACACAACACAGGTACTTCGCCGACACGGCGGCCACGCGGACACACAACACAGGTTCTTCGCCGACACGGCGGCCACGCGGACACACAACACAGGTACTTCGCCGACACGGCGGCCACACGGACACACAACACAGGTACTTCGCAGCGCGGGCTGCAACTACGCTCGCGGGAGCAAGAGGCACTCAGGTAGAGAGCGAACAGGCGGGCACAACACAGCACAGAAACAGCGGAGGGCAGCGGACGGAGACGCACTAGTGCTAGGGCGGACGTGCGAGGCTGAAGTCTCGGAGGCGCCGATGAGGGTGCCAGACGGTCGTGTCGCAGTCGGCCAGAGACGGGACGAGGGGGTTGTGGTGGCGCGGCGTGCGGGAGTAGAAGTTCCGGGCCAGTGAAGTGACGAGATCGCCGTGATGAGGGGAGCCGGTGACCTCGTACAGTTCCGGAAGGGGCGTGCGGACAGGACGGCCGGCGACGTGACGGAGCCAGCAATTGTAGGCGGAGGCAATAGGCACGTACGCCCAAACCACGGCGCCGTACAACAGAATAGGGAGAACTAGCGTGCGCCAGAGGAGACGAAGGTCCAGGTCGATGGTGCTGACCGGCAAGAGCGGCGCGCGCCCGAGTGGCCAAGTGCCAGGTCAGAGTGGAAGCCGAGAATGCGCACCTGGTCAGACCAGGCAATAGGCGTGCCGCAAAGTGTGAGGGGCGCGGGCGGACGTTTCCTTCGCTTGGCGAGGAACAGGGCCGTGGACTTGGCGGCGTTGGCAGAAACCCCCCAACGGGAGAAATAATCCTGAAGGACGTTGAGCCCGAGTTGGGCCCGCGCACGCAGAAGGTAAGCGTCGGCACCGGATGCAAGCAAGGTCGTGTCATCCGCGTACTGCACGATCTGGGTGTTCGGGACGGCAGGAATGTCCGAAACATACAAGTTATGAGGATCTCTCCTCCAAGTTGATAACCCAGCCTTCACGCCTCAGAAGGGTTTTAAGGCTGGGGCCCCCATGGGCGTGGATGCGGATACGCCGCATACGCAACCAAGGACTCGGCTGACCAGTAAGTTGGATGCTCCCTTGGCCCTCTAGAGACATCACTTCTGGCGCCTGCCCCAGTCTCCCGCCTCACACTGGGACTCCTCAATCACCCAGCGAACCCGCGGTTCGGTGGAGGCCTACCCAACCTCTCCCAGCTGACCAGGCTGGTAACCGGAGCTGTCCTCGTCGCTCATCACGTCAGCACGTCAAAGGGCTAGGTAACCCTGATACCTGCCCCTAAAGCACTCGGGGCACCACTCCCAAGTACGAGTCCTTCCCAACAAGAATCCTGGGCCTTAGAGGAAACCTCAGCGGGGACCATTCAAACATGGTGGATTCTCCCCGTACTACGACCAACTTGGTCTCGTCGGCAGACTGTTCGCCGGCAGTTTTACCAGACCATCACACTTCAGAGTGCAGCCGCGGGGTGTCCTCGTCGCCTCGGAAAACCCTCCGACCCGCCGTACCTCGGCCCGACAGGTTTACAGCCGGTTAAGGCCCGGATGTGACTGCACTAGTCGGGCGACGACCGCCGTCAGCCCCAGCTAGAAAATGAAAATCGTAGTGGCAGGGCAGAAGACACCTGGGGGTTACCTCAGTGCCTCCACCGACTACAAGGCTAAAGGGGACACCTCGCCGTGCAGTTAACAGCCCGTTTTTAAGCCCGGTTGCCCGACCTCAGCGCCACCCCCAGATAGGTCAGGACCCACTCCCGCCTGCGCGAACAACATGGGACTCAGAACGGACCCCTGAGGAACTCCGGTGGTAATGTCTCGTGTGGAGGAAAGAGACGAGGCGACCCGCACCTGATATGTCCGAGCCTGAAGCGCGCTGTGCAAGATGGTGGCAGACATTCAGATAAGCCGAAAGAGCGCAATTTGTGGAGGAGCTTGGTGAACATTTCACTGGAAACAAACATCAGGATACTGGATTTATATATATTAAGATAGAAGTCGCGAGCCAGCCCAGGTTAAATTTTCTGGTCAGTTTCGCAGTAGAATTGTCGTAGTAGCAACCTACGTCGCAGCGATCGCTTCAATCGCTGAGTATGGGCCGTGCGCGCCCCCTAGACCCGCGGTCTTTGGCCGTACTACGTAGGTTAACCAGCCCAGTCCTTCCCTCTGCCAAGTCTTGCTGGATGTATGCAATGCTCCCGGCAACTCATAACCGCGCATGCGCGCTTCCAGAAACGACTCCGGTGCCCCGGGGTCTTGGCGTGCGTCGCTGTTGTTATCCGTCGCGACACTTATTGATACCCCTCGTACATTTTTGTAATCATAAAGTAAGCAATCTCTTACGCTGCACTAAAGATTGTATCTCTGCCCGACCGTGCAGTATCCCGGCTACAGCGCCTGCTCCCCATGTCCTGAAATATGACGTGTAGCGAGCTGTTAGTATTAAGAGGGAGACACACTTGTTGAAAAACTGCATCGTGGTTCCAACGCCATGATACTTGTATATCTACTGATTTTCCAAATTTCGCTTCTTCAGAACATTGCATAGTTGTGCCTGAAAACAAAAGCGACAGTCTGATGCAAATATCTTCCTCTCTGAAGTCAGTGGCGTTTAGTATTGAATTAGGTTTTTTTGGTGGATGACTACAACTTACTTTAACTATACTTTCAAACGACATTTTGTTTCAGTCTTTGTAAATTATATAAATGCTTATAGAGAAAAAAATAAAAATATATATATGGTATAATATTTGGCACAAAATGGCTGTTTTCGGTTTTTTTTTCTATCCCTCTTTTTTGACAGCGAAACAATTGGTTGAAGGTGACGCTGAACTCGTATTACAAAGTGAAGGTAGCGAGGGAGGCCACCCATTGGAGATCGTCCCATGGGCCTCAGCATGCTGACCAATAGGCTATTAACCATGGGGGACCCCCACCCCCCCCCCCAATTCGATTACGGGGCCCTGGACCCAGGATCGTATACGCCCCCCCCCCCCCCCTCAATTTTACAGTCGCGTGCTACATTATAATTGCATGGTTATGTCTCACCTACACTCTTTTTAGAATGTTATTTAACCTGAAAATACAGGGTATAATTATGGTTACTATTTTATAAGTCCTAACTAAGCATTATTTATAAAATATTCAATATGTTTATCTAGTTTGTAAAGTCTTATAATAGTTAAACATTATAAATAAACAGGGCTGGGCCCGGGCCCTTGACCCAGAGGTCCACCATTGCGGGGGGCATGCTACCGAGTACCGACTATCCAAAGTAACGCAACGCGGTTTCAAAGCGTGGCTTAGAGTCGAGGCCGTAAGAAAGAGCGGGAAATACCTCCGTCTGCGCACGCTCTGCGCAGATAACATCTGCGCCACTCAAACCTTCACTCTCTGCCCAGATGTCTCGTCAAATACAATGTAGTAGACTTGTGTCTTCTACGTTCACTTACAAAACATGCCCTAGGAAACCAGTTGCCAAGAAATGGTTTGAAATTCTAAAAGAAAGATATTATAAAGTAACTTGGATTCTAGGTTGTAGCCGTGGCCTTGGCAAATAATTCACCTACGTTTCGGTCGACATTGCAGTCGCCATCATCAGGGAGCAGTTACCTACCCGCGAGGGCCAGTACTTGTAGTAGGTGACTGCTCCCTCATGATGGCGACTGCAATGTCGACCGAAACGTTGGTGAATTATTTGTCAAGGACACGGCTACAACCTAGAAGCCAAACTACTTCAGACAATGGCCGTAAAAGCCTGCGAACATTATCAAAGATATTATAACTTTTTATAAAATACATTATTGTGGTTATATTTGCTGAAATGAAAAACGTTACATGAATTGTATACGTTATATGAAATACTCAGCATTTCTTAGCCAAATTAGTGCATAATTTTATACTTTAGTTGATGTTTCATTCGAGCAGAATTTCTTTAAACTATGGAAAAGTTAAACGAATACTCTATAATTGGACTTTATTTGATTTTATTATGCTTATTAATGTGCGCAGTATAATACCGAAAAGCTAAGCAGGGAAAGATTACAAATATCTTTAACTATTGGAGGTACTGGGACAACACAAAGCATGAATGCTCTGGTTAGAATCCGAACCCAGTATTACTATGAACGCTATTTTGTAGTGATTCTGTTGTTTTCATGTAAATATCTGTACTTATTCATTAATATTTCTGTTCCATTCACAAAAATAAAATTACAGTGCAGGAAAAAATGGAACGATTTCCCGATTAACAATAAACCCTTTTTTTTTCGGCACTTTCAACGTCATAGTTGTAACCTGTGACATGTAGCTGACGTATCTCAAATGCGTTTGTGTCCAAATATGGTAGCAGCGGTCTTCTGTAATTCCGCTACTAATGTTCTGCCAAAAGTGTTTGCAAACAGCTTCACGCGGTTGTCACTGTCCAAACAAGCGTCAAGTGGTGATTTGCGCGGGAAAGCTGGTGCTTCACTGCATGCATACGCAGATGCACTGTACTTATTTTATTTTTGTAAATAAAACAAAAAAAAATATTCATGTAAAAGTACAGATATTTTAATATGTTTTACATGAAAACAATAACTGTATCACTACAAAATAGTGTTCACTGTAATACTGGGTTTGGATTCTTACCCAGTCATTAATGTTTTGGGTTGTCCAAGTACCTCCAATAGTCTAATTTAGTTATAAACCATTATCTTAATAGCTTTAAAGTACTAACTGCGCACATAAATAAGCATAGTATAACATAATAAAGTCCAATTATTGAAACTTGATTTATTTTATCCATGGTTTGAAAAATAATGCTTGAATGAAACATCAATTATAAATAAAAATTATTTTTCAATAATCGTAGGAAATACTCAGTATTATCTATAAAAACGTATTTCACACAGGCGAAAATAACCATAACCATATGCGGCACAAAGTAACAATATATTTCTTGTAGTATAACAAAGTAAATCTTGGAAAATGGTTTCCAAGGCGAATCATTAGAATAAGATCCGAATTTTTGACGTGACAACGTCTAATAAATCGATGAACGCCGGCTGCACGCACGAAAAAGTGTCCCGTTACGCACATTTTTCCGTTACGCTGTGTTCCGTTACGCTGTCAGCGAGTGCAGTAATAATTTGTTATGTTACAATTGACTAAAAAAAATGGTGATTCATATAATTTATGATAGATATTTGATTACAGTTTATTTATATGAAAACTTATTCATAATTATTCTGAACTTTATAGCTAAACGACAGTTTTCAAAATTAATTACAATTCATCTACACATGCACTGTTTCGTATACTTTTTATAAAGTGAAGTCAAAAGTTAATGTGGTTTTCATTGCTTATTACAACAAATTCGGCAATAAAGGTTAATTATTAGTGCATTTTAAAAATCTGATTACTAGTATAATTTCAAGTATTTATGATTTTATTATTAAATTAATTGACTCAATTTTATTCATAAAATTATGCAAACATTTCATCAATGTTATGTCATGACGTCACGTTAAACCATCGTCCCTAAACATACTTCACAGACAACCAATTTTTTTTCTCTGAGAAGGTAATTAACTTTAACGTAATGTGAGGATGTTTGTAAGCCAGGCATTGCGGCATGGAGGCTACACAGGACGGGCCCACCCGAATCTGTAGTGGAATACGAACCACTTGTTCAGTGGAGTCCCGCCTGGAAGACATCGTGCTGACACACGAGGTCACCTATCACTCTCTCTCTCTCTCTCTCTCTCTCTCTCTCTCTCTCTGGCTAGACGGCTTGTGGTTCCATAGAGTCGCAACACCTTCAGACCTGACCAGCTATCTGTCACACCCGCTGACTGTAAGGCCTGCGATTCCATTGAGTCGCAAGAACTGTAGATCATACAAGCCACCAGTCACACTCGCTGGCTAGACGCGTTGTGGTTCCATAGAGTCGCAACACCTTCAGACCTTACCGGCCACCTGTCACATGCGCTGACTGTAAGGCCTGCGATTCCATTGAGTCGCAAGAACTGTAGATCATACATGGCACCAGTCACACTCGCTGGCTAGACGGCTTGTGGTTCCATAGAGTCGCGAAACCTTCAGACCTGACCGGCCACCTGCGGTTCCAATGAGTCGCAAGAACTGTAGATCATACAAGCCACCAGTCACACTCGCTGGCTAGACGGCTTGTGGTTCCATAGAGTCGCAACACCTTCAGACCTTACCGGCCACCTGCGGTTCCAATGAGTCGCAAGAACTGTAGATCATACAAGCCACCAGTCACACTCGCTGGCTAGACGGCTTGTGGTTCCATAGAGTCGCAACACCTTCAGACCTTACCGGCCACCTGCGGTTTCAATGAGTCGCAAGAACTGTAGATCATACAAGCCACCAGTCACACTCGCTGGCTAGACGGCTTGTGGTTCCATAGAGTCGCAACACCTTCAGACCTTACCGGCCACCTGCGGTTCCAATGAGTCGCAAGAACTGTAGATCATACAAGCCACCAGTCACACTCGCTGGCTAGACGGCTTGTGGTTCCATAGAGGTGCAACACCTTCAGACCTGACCGGCCACCTGCGGTTCCAATGAGTCGCAAGAACTGTAGATCATTCAAGCCACCAGTCACACTCGCTGGCTAGACGGCTTGTGGTTCCATAGAGTCGCAACACCTTCAGACCTGACCGGCCACCTGCGGTTCCAATGAGTCGCAAGAACTGTAGATCATTCAAGCCATCAGTCACACTTGCTGGCTAGACGGCTTGTGGTTACATAGAGTCGCAACACCTTCAGATCTGACCGGCCACCTGCGGTTCCAATGAGTCGCAAGAACTGTAGATCATACAAGCCACCAGTCACACTCGCTGGCTAGACGGCTTGTGGTTCCATAGAGTCGCAACACCTTCAGACCTTACCGGCCACCTGCGGTTCCAATGAGTCGCAAGAACTGTAGATCATACAAGCCACCAGTCACACTCGCTGGCTAGACGGCTTGTGGTTCCATAGAGTCGCAACACCTTCAGACCTTACCGGCCACCTGCGGTTCCAATGAGTCGCAAGAACTGTAGATCATACAAGCCACCAGTCACACTCGCTGGCTAGACGGCTTGTGGTTCCATAGAGTCGCAACACCTTCAGACCTGACCGGCCACCTGCGGTTCCAATGAGTCGCAAGAACTGTAGATCATACAAGCCACCAGTCACACTCGCTGGCTAGACGGCTTGTGGTTCCATAGAGTCGCAACACCTTCAGACCTTACCGGCCACCTGCGGTTCCAATGAGTCGCAAGAACTGTAGATCATACAAGCCACCAGTCACACTCGCTGGCTAGACGGCTTGTGGTTCCATAGAGTCGCAACACCTTCAGACCTTACCGGCCACCTGCGGTTCCAATGAGTCGCAAGAACTGTAGATCATACAAGCCACCAGTCACACTCGCTGGCTAGACGGCTTGTGGTTCCATAGAGTCGCAACACCTTCAGACCTTACCGGCCACCTGCGGTTCCAATGAGTCGCAAGAACTGTAGATCATACAAGCCACCAGTCACACTCGCTGGCTAGACGGCTTGTGGTTCCATAGAGGTGCAACACCTTCAGACCTGACCGGCCACCTGCGGTTCCAATGAGTCGCAAGAACTGTAGATCATTCAAGCCACCAGTCACACTCGCTGGCTAGACGGCTTGTGGTTCCATAGAGTCGCAACACCTTCAGACCTGACCGGCCACCTGCGGTTCCAATGAGTCGCAAGAACTGTAGATCATTCAAGCCATCAGTCACACTTGCTGGCTAGACGGCTTGTGGTTACATAGAGTCGCAACACCTTCAGACCTGACCGGCCACCTGCGGTTCCAATGAGTCGCAAGAACTGTAGATCATACAAGCCACCAGTCACACTCGCTGGCTAGACGGCTTGTGGTTCCATAGAGTCGCAACACCTTCAGACCTGACCGGCCACCTGCGGTTCCAATGAGTCGCAAGAACTGTAGATCATTCAAGCCACCAGTCACACTCGCTGGCTAGACGGCTTGTGGTTCCATAGAGTCGCAACACCTTCAGACCTGACCGGCCACCTGCGGTTCCAATGAGTCGCAAGAACTGTAGATCATACAAGCCACCAGTCACACTTGCTGGCTAGACGGCTTGTGGTTCCATAGAGTCGCAACACCTTCAGACCTGACCGGCCACCTGCGGTTCCAATGAGTCGCAAGAACTGTAGATAATTCAAGCCACCAGTCACACTCGCTGGATAGACGGCTTGTGGTTCCATAGAGTCGCAACACCTTCAGACCTGACCGGCCACCTGCGGTTCCATTTAGTCGCATGAACTGTAGATCATACAAGCCACCAGTCACACTCGCTGGCTAGACGGCTTGTGGTTCCATAGAGTCGAAACACCTTCAGACCTGACCGGCAACCTGTCACACTCGCTGACTGTAAGGCCTGCGATTCCATTGAGTCGCAAGTACTGTAGATCATACAAGCCACCAGTCACACTCGCTGGCTAGACGGCTTATGGTTCCAATGAGTCGCAACACCTTCAGACCTGACCGGCCACCTGCGGTTCCAATGAGTTGCAAGAACTGTAGATCATACAAGCCACCAGTCACACTCGCTGGCTAGACGGCTTGTGGTTCCATAGAGGTGCAACACCTTCAGACCTGACCGGCCACCTGCGGTTCCATTGAGTCGCAAGAACTGTAGATCATACAAGCCACCAGTCACACTCGCTGGCTAGACGGCTTGTGGTTCCATAGAGTCGCAACACCTTCAGACCTGACCGGCCACCTGCGGTTCCATTGATACGCAAGAACTGTAGATCATACAAGCCACCAGTCACACTCGCTGGCTAGACGGCTTGTGGTTCCATAGAGTCGCAACAACTTCAGACCTGACCGGCCACCTGTCACACTCGCTGACTGTAAGGCCTGCGGTTCCATTGAGTCGCAAGTACTGTAGATCATGCAAGCCACCAGTCACACTCGCTGGCTAGACGGCTTGTGGTTCCATAGAGTCGCAACACCTTCAGACCTGACCGGCCCACTGCGGTTCCATTGAGTCGCAAGAACTGTAGATCATACAAGCCACCAGTCACACTCGCTGGCTAGACGTCTTGTGGTTCCATAGAGTCGCAACAACTTCAGACCTGACCGGCCACCTGTCACACTCGCTGACTGTAAGGCCTGCGGTTCCATTGAGTCGCAAGAACTGTAGATCATACAAGCCACCAGTCTCACTCGCTGGCTAGACGGCTTGTGGTTATATAGAGTCGCAACAACTGCAGACCTGACCGGCCACCTGTCACACTCGCTGACTGTAAGGCTTGCGGTTCCATTGAGTCGCAAGAACTGTAGACCATACAAACCAACAGTCACACTCGCTGGCTAGACGGCCTGTGTTTTCAGTATGTTGGCAACACCTTCAGACCAGGAAGATTAGGCGGGGATAAAGTTAACTTATATCTTTTTATTTTTTTCACCTGCTTTACGCTTATTTATATATATATACTTTTAATTATCTTAAGCGACGTTGGGTTGAACTGATTTGAAGATCTCCAACATTGATGTGTAGACTTAATTCCAACTTTATTTTAATCGATTTTTCTATATTGTCCTAGAAACACACGCACCCTCGTGTAGCATTTGTAAGAGCTGGGAGATGACAATATCTCCCAGACAGGAGAAGAGGGGTGTCTCGTGTTCTACAACCCCTGATGGAGCTCTATGCTCGTGTGTGGAGGGTGACAACCCCTGATGGAGCTCTATGCTCGTGTGTGGAGGGTGACGACCAGACCAGACCGAGGAGAGTTTTCTGCCTCGATGGGATTGATCCGTTTTAGATTCAGGTCTAGGTGCGTCTCAGGCCGAAGCCTATACGCCTAGTCATGCTGGGATTAGCCGTGCAGGGAGAGATTCGCATGCATCATGTGCTAGGAGGGGGATTGGCCAACCAGGGTAACGATTAATGCCATGACTAACTCCCCTCACTCTTAATTCTACATTAGAACTACCAGATAAGTTGGACCCAGGTAAAGCCTGCATAGACAACGGATAAATTTTAGACTAATATGATAGCAGCTCCCTCTAGCAGACGAAAACAATATGTCGGATCCAATATGGCGGCCTCCAGCAGCCAAAAATAACATGACCGCCATGATCTTATACTTGCTTTTGTAAAATCTGACTTGGCGTTAGTGGTGAGAGTTCAGTCTGCTTGAGGCTTCATTTGAGGAAGTATCTGTCGCCATTTTAATCGAATGTCCTACTAGGGTGGAACTGAGGACTTAATGATATCTTTAAATAATTTTAACAATTAATTTTTTATTAATTGTTTATTAATTTTTAAAATTTCTACATTTTAAGTTGTATAATAATTACGAATTTTAAAAATTGCGGCCGTAACGAGAATTTACGGTGATTTCGTAATTCAAAATGGTGGAATATAAGGTGGCGGAATGCTCTTGAATTCAATATGGTAAAATCAAATATGGCGGATCCCAAATGGCTGTCGGGGTCAAGGATAAAGGCCAAGGTCAAAGATAAATGTTCAAATTTCAAGGTCAGGTCAGAGTTAAAGGTCAATGGTCAAGTTCAAGGTTGAGGTCAAAGGTAATGTCATTATTAAAGATGGCCGCCATGCCGTCTGATGTTGGCGGCTTCCACCGATACCGAACCCTGGACCCTGGCGCAGGACCGGCTAAGATATACTACTTGGGTATCTTTCTGCCACAAAGCGAGTTGGCATCAAGTTGCAGATTAAATCTAATGAAGGTAGATATACGGCAGTTCTTCATACGTGAGGTGATTATGACGTTTTGAAAGACGTTTTACAAAGAACAGAATTTATGTTATTTTATGTGCTTACTTATTATGTCCACCTTCGTGCATACTGCATAGGTATTGCATCGTGAACTCTTATGTTATTATAGTAAACTAACTGCAATACTCGGTGTTGCCCGGGCTGAACACAGGGTGAACGGGACCTTTTTCGAAATCAGATGTAGTTAGTAAGTGTCTTCTTAATTTGAATGTCAAGTGTGCAAAATAATTTATATCACTTTCAGATCCCGACAGACGTTGTTCTGCCAGTTTATAGTTATTTACCTGGTCTGTATGTAATTTAGACTTTATAAAGCAATATAGAAAAAAGCTGAAAAATAAGAGATTACTAATATTGAAAAGATTCCATTATCTAGCTAATGCTCGGCCTGCATTGCAATGCCTCATTCAGTTTTGTTTTGTAATATGTTTGAAGTAGTTCCACATATACAAATCATCTATCCATCTCTCTATACATATTTATCTCTATCTACATCTATATACATATATGTATCTCTCTATCTTTATTTATCTCTTTATATCTACATATATATTTACCACTATCTCTAAATCTTCTAAATATAAGTCTCTATATTTCTCTATACATCTATACGTATATCTCTTTATCTAACCCATTTAATTCTCTATACCTCGTACTATCTCAACTTATCTCTCCGTCTCTATCTCACTCTATATATATATCACTCTATCTCTGTCTCTCTTTTATATTTAAATAAATTGTGTCATGCGTGTGCACTTATACAACAAAAACAGGCGAAGTTCCGCTATATAAAATGAAATAAACATATTTTTTGACACTATTCGTGCTCCAACTATTGAAAAATAGTTATACTGTCTGAGTAACCTTCATGGGCATGCGCATAACAAATCACCAAAATTTCATCGCAATCGGATGAATGGTATAGGAACGCATACGGCACAAACAAACGAAAATTAAAGACAAACGCATCAAACGATGGTGCGTTTAAAATTCAAGGCAATTCTATCTATTAAAAAAGTTAAGAACAAAACTGTTATTAGCGCCTTTATTTTGCTAGCCGCAGCGAGCTCCACTAAGCGGACTGGTCTCACCAAGGAGAAAAATATGAATTTGCCAGACCTTACTATGTGTATGATCGTGTGTCAGACATAGAGAAATGACACTCACTCACTATTTGTATGTCTATGACCTATGATTTTTTGTTATAAAATGAAATTATCACTTTTTCACTCCCTTTTGGGATGGAATTTCGTCTAAATATGGGGTCTATGTGTTAATCCAGGTTATAAGCTAGCTGTAGGCTACATTTCATTCAAATTCATTCAGTAGTTTTTACGTGAAAGAGTAACAAACATCCACCCATACTTACAAACTTTCGTGTTTATAATATTAGTAGGATTTATCAATCGTATTTTGTGATGCTTTGTGATTTTATTTTATCAAGAACAGAAATTAGTTATATAGCAGCTATGTGTGGAAATTATATTTTGTCATATGCCAATATTATTTATTTAGCTATATACTATAGCATTTATATAATCCAAATAAAACAGAAAATTTGAAAAAAAAAATTTAAATTTTACACTTTAATATTATTTATAAATATGAAAAAAAAATTGTAAAATAAAATTATTACTTGACCAGTAATAACTGACTAATTAGCATAATCAAGAATGGATGATAAATATTGTCAAGAATTTCACCATTTTAATTAAGTTGTGAAAAACCAATCGGGTTTTTTATGTGCTTGCAAAAGTATTTAGAATCCAAAAGGATAAATAGACTATTACGGTCTTAAATTTCAAGGCTGTATTCAGTATTGTAGTGAATGATTAACATTTTGTGTCTGTATGCAGGAAAAACAAATAAAACCATTTAAAATACTGACTACCAGTTTGAGACATTTAATATCCGATGTGAGCTCATTCTCATCACGCCTGGCTCTAGGATAATAAATCAAGGGCAGGGGTCGGCAACCCGTGGCTAGCGAGCCACATGCGGCTCCTTTCGTAGCTTATTGCGGCTCCTTTCGTAGCTTATTGCGGGTCTACAACTCACTGCGCTGACACAGCACAAAAAAAAAACGTTTAACAAAATCAAACGGCCCAATCACAGCTCATGTTCTCAAATTACCATCGCCCCATCCCCACCACACTCACCCAGCTGCTTTTTAAAATTTGTTCCCAGTACACGATTCATTAATGTCACTGTTTCCAAGGGCTTGAAGGGGGGGGGGGGGGTGAGAGAGAGACCAGCGAACAGCGTCCCAGTTCATTGAGCACGCGTATAGATTTAGACGTGAAAACACAGCGGTGGACACGGACCGATCCTGCCCCTCAGACTTGCCAGTATTGCCTTTATAACCGCAGCCGTCGGAGTCCGTGGCGAACAGGACACCACTCGTGTGCTGGCTGCAGAGACCGCTGGGCCGCTCCACATGTGCAGTCCGGCTATAAGCTAGCGAGCCGGCGCGCGCGCGGGCTGATACCCCCGGCAGCCGAGTGACGTCCACTGACGTACTGCGGCACCACTTACACTAGGCGAGGCCGCACGAGGCTCGTACACCCCGCAACAAATTTTATTAACTGACTTATTAGTATAATTTAGTTTTTTAGTTTTATCATTAGAGCTCTACTAATGATTGCAATTTTGCATTTACGTGTTTTACGCCTTTATTTTTTAAGACTTTAAGTTGATTTTGTGAGTAATTTTTTTTATTTTATCTCTTTTTTTATCTTCTTAATTTCCATGTGTGTACAGAGAAAATACACTTTGCGGCTTCCTAAAATATTGAAGGATCTGTTTACTTAATATTTGGTTCACCTCACTGAGAAGTCTGCCGACCCCTGGACTAGGCTGATGCAGATGACGACCTCTACTGGCGATAGTGGTGAGTGGTGAGGGAAGGTGGGCGTGGCCACTCGCCTTCCGACCGGACAACCGGGGTTCGAGTCCCACGAACGCCCGACCCGGTGTTCCTCGCAACTGGGGAAACGTGGCCCATGCAGAAGGGCGTCAGTGCGTGTTGTTATGTCGAGTTCTCTCCTGAGGAAAGCCTTATTGCCTTCTTTCTTAGATGGGGCTTGAAGGGGATAAGGCGTTATAAAATAAGGTGTCCGCATTAACTTCAGTCCCACTTCAATTTACTACTATTACAATTGTCAACGCCGTCACCCGTTAAGTTAAAATCTATAAGATATATTGAAGTCAATCTACGTGCCTCGCTATCACACCTGTGGGTCTCTTACCTCTGCGCCACAGAACAAGGAGGGAAATAAGAAAGTGCTACTCTCACAGTGGAAACTGAATCCATGTTTCATGCGACATGTGTCGCTATCTGTTGGGCGGGCCGATAACTACCAGCAAATATAAAAAATACAAAGTTAATACTTTTTTTGGTTAAATTAAGTTATCTCCTTGGCGACGCAAAACTAATTTAACCATTGCGAAAATACTTAATGCTGTTTTGTAATAAACCGTCATGTAATAAATAAAGGAGTAGGAGGTGCTAAAACTCATTGTATTACACACCACAAAATTAGTAGAGTGAAATTTCACTGGTTTGTTTGCCTGACAATAGCTTATACATTACTTCTCCTAATAAATGAATGTAGTTATGTGAGCAATATATTATGAAAACTACTATCTAGCGGACGGGCCCATAACTACTTTATAAAACTAGGTCTCAGTCTCGGTAATTAGAGTTTCTCCCCCATGCTCTGCGCTCGCGACAGACATCTCGGTGAGGCGGGAAGCGGCGGCGAGTGTCACGTGACTCCGTCTAGCCACCCCCACCCCCACGCGGCGTGGCTGTCGTGTTTGAGACCTTCCTACCCCCTCTCCGCGGCGGCCAGCCTCGCTCCGCAGCGCTGTCCCAGTGTTTCGCGCTGACGCCGCTGTTGCGCTGCAGGTGTGTCGTGACACTCTCCCCCTGGTCGAATCAGACGGGAGGCCTGCGATTCACGCAGAGTATTCCACATGCCCGAACATTACCGAATACCTGCCTTCGGGTGTCTTCGGAATTCTTTTGTTTAGCTATGCAGCTAACCTATCCTAACCAATCATCCTAATTTTAAAGAATATTAAATGGACCTAACCTACTATCATAACCCACTGTCCACACAACCTAAACCAACTGACCATTTTCATTCTCTATATCACAGATTTGTAATACATAAACCTAACCTAATCATTTGTTAAAATGGTGAACTATTAGATCACAATGTTAGAAAAACCTTGTCGAAAAGTAGTTGTTTTTATTATTATTATTTTCCCTTTTATAAAAATTACTCACCTTAATAATTACAAATTTATTATTTCAGAAGAACAAACATAAATTGTGTTTTATTTCTTTTTTCATTCATACATAACTTTACAGTTATATGCAACACTCACATTGACTAGATTTTCTCATTGGTAGCATTGGAGAAGTTAGCATTGACATTTCCGGCATTTAAAACAGACTTTTTTCACCTAAAAAAAAATAATTTCGAAGACACCCGAAGGCAGGTATTCGGTAATGTTCGGGCATGTCGAATACTCGGCGTGAATCGCAGGCTTCCCCGAATCAGACGGCTGTCCCCACTGGACTGTGTGGCCACGTGGGCCAAGGGGATGCCCGCGGTACAGACATGGGGCGGGAACCTCGAGGACTGGTGTGTTGGCACCGCCGGATCCCGGGTCTCCTGCCGTGGTCTCCGCGCCCGGCCGCGCCGCCCTGTTCTATCTTCCCCCGCGGTCCATCACGCGGAACAACTCGCAGCGGACACCGTCCTGACGTGGTGTGATAGCAGGCGAGCTATTCCACCAGCACATCACTGCTAGGCCTTTCTTCAACATTGGAATGTCTTTAACAATTTGCTTTTTACAACTGTTACATGAACATATTAACATGAACAACGCATTGTTGTTATTTGGGTGGTCCGCGGCATCGCTCCTACCCCCTCCGCTCGCAGTTCGCTTCCCGCAGCGGTGGCCATCCTCGTTGCGAAGCTGACGTCGCTGTAGTGTGCACATTTGAACTTCGCATGCATCAGAACATCTTGGAATGTGGATATCTCACTGTGTGTAGTATTTGTTTAACCTTTGGAAACTAGTTACGAAGAAACAGTGTTTTAATTCTTCAAGATTATGAAGTTCTCGTGGACAAGAAAATTTTGGATTCTATCCAACCTTATAGGAGATGAGATATTAGATCTTGATTTTCTGGAAGAGACTAGGGACATCCTCGCCATTCATTCCGTCATGTCATGCTTCATTAGCACGTGACAGTTGTCGTTGTCTGCGATGAGCTGATGTCCAGAAATGACTGACCTCTCGTATTCTCCAGCGCTGCGACGCACGACGAGATTCCAGACTGCGAACTGCCCAAGGAACACGACAAACCAACGCAACGAACTCGCGGTAGTTCATAAAGCACGAACGTTTGCAAGACGAGTGCCACAACAGAAAGCTACGCTATGTTCGCTACGCACGCTGTGGTCGCTATGATCGCCGCGCCAGGTGGCCAGACAGATCAAGTCTAGCTCGCCATGTCGGAGAGACGTGTGCCCGTGGATGATGATATTCTGCTGGCTCTCACAGTATGTAAACGGAAAAATAAATGAGTTCATGAACAAACAAACAAAAGAATTTTATGATTTTCATCAGTTGCTTGTGAATAAGAAACAAAATTCATCGATGAACCCCGGCTGCACGCACGACAAAGTGTCCCGTTACGTACATTGTCCCGTTACGCGGTGTCCCGTTACGCTCATTGTACGCTTGCGCCGCATCTATCTCTCTTCCACTCAATTGGAACAACCATCGATTTGACTTTTTCGAGGCACATTAAACTTGAAACACTCCCATTCGTTTCCTACTTTTCCTATCATCGTCCTATCCTTAACAGAATAACACAGATTGGAAGAAGTTAAATAGCAAACATGTATAAAAGTTATAGTTAAAATAATCTCTTCGTTAAAATAATATACATATTTGAATTAATGAGTGCAAATAAAAGTAAATTTATCAATTGAATTGTAGATTCCATTTCACTCCTTCTTTGTACCCATACAAAATAGTGATAATTCAATAAAAATGATTCAATTTTTTTCATAAAGTTAGCAATCATTTCATCAATGTTTAGTTATGACGTTGTCACTTTAAACTATCGTCCGTAAACCTACTTTACAGACAACCAATTTTTTCAGGATATTCAACTCAGTTCGATAGCATTCCTTTGGAATAAAATCCCAGGCATTGTCCTGCCTTCTATACTCTTCCATCAATTTATTCCATGAATATGGATATTTTCGTATTCTTTCAATAAAATTTTCCGTAGACTTGACTGTTTATAAAGCACAATACTGGGATGAATCAAGATTCTTAAAAAAGCAAAAGTAGAAGTACACACGCACGAAACAGTTTTTTTTTTTTTTTATTTGCGCATGCGCGAAGTCAGCGACGTTTCGGAGAAATAGCCGAGAACGAAACACTTGGTGATTTCGCCAGCATATCGAACATAGCGAACGCAGCTTTGTGTGGCCAGTGACACTTCAGATGCAGCTGGCTATATTTCACTTGCGTAGCGAACATCGCGAACTTAGCGAGCATAGCGCCTTGTGTGGCCGAAGCTTAACCCTACTCAACGTCAAAATATTTAGAGATAGAAAACAAAACATTGTGATCATTTTCACTGTTTGTTTTAATTATGTTTTGATTAAGACATTAAAAGTTAATGTAAGCTCTGTTTATAAACAAATGTTAACATATTTTTGCAACGGCAAGGCAAAACTTAATTATAGGAGGATTTAAAGTTACACACTGCTTAGTATGACAATACTTTAAGGCGTTTTCAGTTATAGGAACTACACAATTATTTTATTCGTAAAAGTAATATGTTATCTATCAGGAAGAATACAAATTAACTGTTGTTAAAATAACCTATTTTTATAAATTTATGCAGTAGTTACTCCAAGCATAATAAAAACACTACATTTTCAATAAGAGTTGCATCACTATTTGTTGTGAAAGTATAATAATATGAGTTGTATTAACACATTTCTGCTTATCAATATGGCTGAAGCTTAGCAACTAGCAAGGTCTCGTTCGCTCATGTTAGTGACTGTATATCTCCCATCCCTGTGTCCTAGCTCACACACCCTCACCTCTTCCCTAGCTCCCGCCTGTCTGTCATTCAGACTTGTGACAAAAACACTACGATATCCCCCACTCTGCCTCCCACGGCCAAGGCCTGTTGCCAAAAAAAATTGGTTGTCTGTAAAGTCGTTTTACGGACAATAGTTTAACGTGACAACGTCATAACAAAACATTGATGAAATGATTGCATACCTTTATGAATAAAATTTGATAATTTTTATTGAATTATCACTATTTTGTTTGGATACAAAGAAGGAGTGAAATGAAATCTACAATTTAATTGATAAATTTACTTTTATTTGCACTCATTAATTCAAATATGTTTATTACTTTAATGAAGAGATTATTTTAACTATAACTTTTATACATGTTTGCTATTTAACTTCTTCCAATCTGTGTTATTATATTAAGGATAGGACGATGATAGGAAAAGTAGGAAACGAATGGGAGTGTTTCAAGGATGATGTGAAGGAAAATGGCTTACCAAACACCAAGATGCAGTCAAAAATAATATATTTGCGCTGCGGACTCTGCAACAATGCTAGGAGGAACGGGTTAGCAAGGAGCAATGAAAATGTTACATTGAAATGCATGAAAACAGAATTACCCCTCGGACTCAGTCGCAATGCTAGGAGGTTCAGGTTAGCAAAGAGCAATATAAAATGAGCTTAACTGGACACAGCGAAATGGGGCAATGTGCGTAACGGGACACTTTTTCGCGCGTGCAGCCAGCGTTCATCGTTTTATTAGCCGTTGTCACGTCAAAAATATAATTTTGGCGATCACTTTAAAAGACTATCAAGTATTTCTGGTAACGACTCCCAAAAACATTTAGCCAAATATTTTTTTATAAATTTTATTAAAGTCTTCCACTCGTCCCCGCCAGAGCCAACATTTGACGAGGGAAAGCATTCTCTTTGATCTCGTCATCCGCTTTGGCCACTCCTCGTGAAGTATAGCAACTTAACTGGGCTCCAGTGACGTCATTTGGCCGTCTCAGCCAATCCCCGCTTCCGCAGGTGACGTCATAGATCCGCCGCTGTAGCATGTCGGTCGCACTGTTCAATACATGTTTTGAAATTTGTGTTGGGGGAGCGAGGTAAGTTCGTTCCTGCCAAAAGGAAATGTAGACTGCCCACATATCCCAACTGTATATCGTGTTGCATACCCGAGAATATCCAGGCGCTGCATAAGTCCACGTGTATGTGCAGAGGCCACTATACACAATGTGGTATTATTTAAATTAATGGCTTAGTTTTGTACAACCACTTATGTGACCCAAACACTATTAGAAATAAGACTACTGCATATTAGTTCAGTGGCCATCCGTGACTGAATGAAATCATTATTTTAGTAATTAAAAAAAAAAAAACAATTTCAGTTAGTTTTATGTGTACCATAAAGTATAACTTTTATCATCCAATCTCACACACGCATTAAACTTTAGAAGATGAAAAATAAATAAGAACATACTACTAACAGTATTACTATTCACTTCAACTAATGAAAGCGCTGGTGATCAGAGATTTGATTACGATTTCTTTCTTCTCAAATGGAACCAAATTCTATAAGTTAATGAGGCTTACTAGTTTGTTAAAGTCAATAAACCGATATTTCTTCTGTGGCTATTTAAATACTTTTATAAAATTACTTTGTAACAAACTGAAAAAAAAAGTTTTATTGATTACAGGAGACAGAATCGAAAGTGATTGTGATATTTAGAGATTGTGCACAGATGTGCATTTAGTATGGCCAAGTAAACATAACACTTGATAAATAAATAAGTTGGAAGTAAATCATAAATTTTATGTGCTATAAAAATGTCAAATTACAACACTCTACACTATGTGTTTAGGTAGAAACACACGTACAAAAGCAAACAATGTTTTTTTTTCCCTCTCATTTTAAAATATTATATTAAATTAAATACCAAGTGTTTTAACAATATTATATGTTTACTAAAACTAGGGTTTGTATGGATTTGGTTCTACTTTTCTTGTTACTGTATCTGGACATGTGGAGGGCAAATGCAATCTAGCAAAAGTCTGTAACTGTTTCTTTGTCCCGATTTTGTTCTTTATAACTCAAATTCATAAATTAAGGTTTCGTTTCGTCTAAGTTGAATAGAGGCGAGCAAATGAAACAGTTTAAAACAAGACCACTAGGCTTAAGAGTCATTTCAAACCGGTATTCAGTGTTTTACCTATAAACAGTTCACTGCTAATAAAATATAATAGTACGTAATCAAATCAGTACCTGTAACGTTAAATTTTTAATTTAAATCAGTTCAATTGTTTATATTGTTTACAAAACATCACACTCGGTGTATTATAAGGATCCAAAAGATGCTGAAATAATATGTGTACAGGAGTATTGCAGCGTCAAACTGTCCTCCTGAGTTCGATACTTTTTTGTTTTAACACACCTATAACGTTCGAAATAGCAACTGCAGACGAAAAGATGATATTTCCAGCAGCATTATCGGATAGTATCCGAGCTCTACATACACGCCAATCAGTCAAGGACCAACATTTTAGAGCAAAATTTTTGATTGTTCGTTCAAAAATTGAGTTTAAAAAAAACCGGCTGTTGATTGGCTGGTAAGTCGCACAGATCAACGTCTGTATTTGTAACAATAACACAACCATACGATCATCAAAACTGAATATGTGTGGAAAAACACTGTTTTTTATCATAAAGCTACACTGGAAATATAGCAGCTCATATAAAAATGTTACGTATTAAATAAATACGTTTATAGAGACAATTGGTTCTTATAGGGGTTAGTGCATTTTAGATGTACAGGACCAGGTTGATGCAGAGAGTTCGTGCGTCATAGATGCGACCAGGCATAGAAAACTCCTATAGGCGAACTCGGGAACTTGCTTTCTTTCGTCACCCAGCCGCAAGGGGCAGCACAAACATTGTAAATTGCGCCAAAAAAACAAACAGAAAAATGTAAACAAATACTAAATTTTGTATTGTGTGAGGTTAATGAGTATTGTGTTGAGTTCTGATACATCATCAGTTACGATGTTTTAAAGAGATAGTTAATGGGAACGAACGTATTATAAGTTCTTTTTAGAACCAATAAAATCTCTCGAATTGCTTGATGTATGCCGGGATGTGGTTCAATGACAGGATACCTGGCTGACAATAATTAACTGCACTGACTGATTGCAATGCGACGCCGTCTCTTTTCACTATAAATGGGCGTGTGATGTCCATTTCAGTAACGACTGCAGAATGCACATCGGATCAAACTAGTTAGTTTCGTTTGCAGTTTCAAACAAGGACTTGCCAGGTATGTGATGTTTATTGTTGTAGTTTAGTGTGTCAGGTATATATGTGTAATTTTATTCGTTATTGAGAAGTTTGATTGGTTTAGTTATTTAAGATATGTGCTTGAATGTACTTGCTTTGATTTCAGCATTTCATGAATCTCCGTGCAAGGAAAATTCTCAAGCGACATGGTTCTATGAAGTTAATGGCAGTGGTAAGTGTGAAATTAGAAACATTCTACCTCAGAATGCACCTCAGGTGGCACAGCTCAATAGGATCTTTATGCTGCCTCTTAATAACTTTGATGGCCCTTATACTCATTCCTAATGGTATTTACCTAGATATGAATATTGTAACTGCATCTCTTAAAGGACTAACTGTATGATAAAATGATGCACCGAAATATATACTCTGCTGCATGGTAGTTTCTGAGTACTATAGTTTCAGGATTCAGCATAATTGCATGTTTACAGCATAATCCTTAAAATTGGAGCATTGATGCCATATAACATGGGAGCTATGGTGATTGAGTGATCAGGGTAGTTGTGCAGAGTAGTGGCTTCTGGGAGAAAAAGGCAAACAATAACTAAGGTTGTGTCCGAATCCCCCTTAGGTATGTACTTCTAACACAATTAATAATTTCATCATTATTTTGAAAAGGATTTGTAGGTTATGTTTGATATAACATTTCAGAAATTTAAAAACTCTTAAAATCTATCTTAATTTATATTTTACTGTTATAAATGAATGAAATAAAAAAATATATATATTTAAGCATTTTAGGAAGTTTCAACAATAAATTCACATACCAAAGGTAGAATCATGAAGTAAATAGACATATGTTTGTGTGACAGCAATGAAGTGGTAAATATTACTAATTTATAGTTACTTAATCATTTTTTTTTTAAGATTTATTAGTTAAAAAAATTACAGTCTAAATAACCTGATTGGCTAGCTAATACCATAAGAAGCAGGCAAACATTGATTGATACACTTGCGATTGGGTTTCCACCCAGTGGCAAGGGGTCTCCTCCTCTACTCGCCCAATTTGTAAAGCTTCTTCCTCTAGTCCTTTCCTCTTCACACATCCAGTATCTTTCCCTCAATCCCATTCCACTCCCTCCCCATCCTCACCAGGAATATTTGTCTTCCTCTTACCGTTCTTCTTCACTCTCTCTGAATCTTCCACTCATGATTCCTCCTCCCTCTATACACACCTTTGTTCAACTTGTCTCCCAGCAACCCCCAGCCCCCCTCACCCTAAAAAAAACTTCACCAGTCTCTCTATTTTCCTCCTATTTTGTTTATTCCACCCCAGCTCCTTCGTCATCACTAACGGCCTACGCGTCTCAACCTTTGCCTCTTCCCTCCTGCTCCACATACCCATCGCCCATCTAGATGCTCTACGTTGCACCCTTTCCAGTTCCTTAATTTCTATCATTAAAAATTGGTCCAAATTGCCGCTGCATATTCAAGCATTGGCCTAACCAACATTGAATACACCTTCTCGTTTACTCTCCGTCCTGTCCCCTTCAGAGTCCCAGCAATCAGCCCCAGGCCTCTTTACCACCTGCTGCACCTGCTTTCCCCGACCTAGGTCACTCTGTAGGGTTACTCCCAGGTACCTGTAGTCCCCTACCTCCTGAATCTCTTGCCCATTCCAACTATATATTTGCTGAACAACCTTTCTTTCGTTTTGTTTCTATTTATCTCCATTCCATATTGAACCCATCCGGATTCGTCAAGGGAAGGTGAAGTACGCAGGGTCACAAGTACACAACTGCATACTTGAATTTTGGTACTGCCTAGAGGAAATTTTGGTTAGGTTAGGTCAGCTACATTAATTTGAAGCAAACATAATGTGTATTATTAATGTGGCAGACCTAAAATAACCAAACTTAAGTCATAATTTGCCTTTTTTTACCCAGAAGCTGCTACTCTGCAGTAATACCAAGTTGGAACTGGGTAGATGTTCCGGTGAGGCAGTGGGGTTTATCTCGGTAATCAAGTTTTCCCCAGTCAGTCTTTGCTCCATTCTTATCCCGTTGGCCCTGATCATCTCTAACGACTCGGATGTTGTCGCAATGTTAAGCCCCAGAAATTGTTTTATAGATGATGGCATAAAGAGTTCAGTCATCATTATGATTTGATCCTATAAAAATTATAAAAAGGAATGTTTTAGCTAAACGTAGTGCAGCTTGTCTTTAGCTGCCTGTGCTCTTCAGTATGAGTACAATACCGACTAATTGCATCGTTCTCGGCAAGCACTTAGCGAGATTCACCTCCTACATTTACATTAAAATGTAGTCGCCTCATCAAGGGATGTTTACCCAAATGTCGTATTGAGTTACACTTTTGTAAATAGTCAGTCAGTGTTATAGTTCATTGTTTGTTAATTTTTTTAATTATGAGTGCTTCTGCATCCACCGCACTAGTTTCGCGCCAAGTTTCGTGGGTACCTCGGCAAGACACCTCCTGATTCCAGGATCAACACCCTGTTTTGACAGGGACCAAGAACCGTAGCCGAGATTGCGGCCAAATGGTCTTTCTGGCACCCTAAGAAATTTCCACTCCAGACCCACTGGCTACAGTCATTCAACTTCCAAATTCTCCAAGACGACTCAGAACCCCTATTGTCCCATGACACGCACAGCGGGTTATTTCTGCAAGAATTAGGATGTCAGCAAGTCGAGCAAATATATGACATTTACTTCTTATTATCAAAATCATGTTTATTTCCTTTTGCAACAATTCAATCCTATAAAGTGAAATAAATCGAAGCATGCCTATAGACGAAACTGAGTTTTTTATTTATTCCTAATATAAAGTTACTGTTCCACAGTCTCTACAGTGTTTACATGGAGGCTTTATCTTTTTGCTGGTTTGGCCTTTAGTGTCGCCTCTGGGGTTCCATGTTTTATTAGCCTGTTTCTTTTTTAAATCCCAGCAACTACCAAGGAATGATATTATTATATTTTTTATTACTAAATATGGCCATAACAAAATACGGAAACAAGTTTTCTAATTCTGAAAAAAGATGCGAAGTACATGTTTGCTCCGTACTCTATAATTTTATGTTATGAATACAGAATGTTGGTAAGGTTTAGTTAATTTATCACACTTGACGTCGTCCAGCCGAAGGCCACCAAAAGACCGACCTGCACCCGCCAGTATCCGATCCCCACTAACGGAACGCACCCCTAGCCATGGCCCACCCGAGTCAGGCGGCCCCTGATGACAAGGTAGAACCAAGGGCCGTGTCTAATTAATCAAACACCTCGACCCCAGTTCATTAATAATCATATATTAATAGTAACTCCACTATTATTAAAAACCCCGCCCAAGGTGTTACCATGTTGATAACTGCCTCAACCGTGTGTTATTACTTACTGGTCACTATATCTAATTGTTTTATATTTATTTAATTTCTTTTTATATTTAATTAATTTTCTTTTCTTTTTGGTACTTAATTGGTAAATTTAATTCCTTGAACTTCTGAAATTGCACTGTCGAGCTAGCATGTGTTAAGTTGGTACACTATACTGCACGCTTTCGGTAATTTTCGGGTCGAGCCAAAGATTTCCAAGTGGAATACTCCGAGTGAAGGCCGCGAGGAAGGAGGACAGCTCGATGTGACGCCAGAGTGGATGGACCGCAAGGGGCGGGTGCCTACGCTGAACGAGCGTGGAGGTTTCGCCGGTCGGGGCGCGTTGGAGAGACGCAAGGCGATGGACATCGCTGGCGCCCCAGGGTGGACAAGTGCCACGGCAGTGGCGGACTTGCTGCAAATTTGAAAGTAAGACTAGAGACCCTTATTTATTTTCTGGTGATGGTTCGCCTGGATGGAAGTTGGAGAAAAAAATTACAATTTGACTTATTGCTACGTGAAACGATCGTGACTGCATCTAACATCATGTGCTAACTTGATTAATACTATCAACAACTTATAATTACTTTTGAGTAAACGTGCTCGATATAGCTCGATATAATGGTGCAAAAACAATATGGAAAATACCGTTCGGTAAAAATGGCCATATAGACTTTTTTAGAACTTTCATAATAATAGTTCCTTTTTTAGTAAATCCATGTGCATGGTGCTGTTTCTGTTGTATACCCTGTATCACTTAATAATTTTTCATCTCAGTGATAAATGTATGTTATTATTGTATGGCATCATCACTCGCGGTGATAATATTGCATTAAATTCATACACCGTACGTCTGTATGTGTCTTTACGTGTGGAGTCCCATCGACTCCCTTCAATTTGTTGCTTATAGAATCATTTGTTGAATCCCATACACACATGACGGGGAAAGGGTACATATAAGTAAATTTTGCTCCTTTTTTTATTGCTTCACTGTGGCGGTGTGTGTGGAAGGTTTTTTTATAGACCCCGGTAGCGATCAAGGTTTTTGAGATTGCTGAAGGCCGGGGTTACAAAGGAAAGTGCGACGCAGGAGTGCCCGAGTCACTCACGTGTGAACTTACCCTAATAAGTTTCTGAGTGCCTCCTTTGTGGCCTTCAGCCTTAATTAAATTTAATGTTGTGTTAACGTAAATATTACCTCCTCGTTTTTTGTGTGTAACTAGCCACTGGAGTAGTCAGCAAGTGACGAACAGTCTCTGGTGTGACTCTTAATATTTAAACTTAATTTACGTAAATTAGTTAACAATAATTATTAAAGAGCATCTGTCAATCAGGTTAATTAGCAATAATTAATGAACGAATATAGAGCTGCTCTCAGCTTCTTATTATTAAAATAATTTCCGAATAATGGAACTTTAGTAACTTTGGCACGAGAGAATGCTGAGACCTTCCCTCGCGCTAAGGGCAAACCGAATAGGACCGAGCGACTCGCGGACCGGGGCGGACGTGCATTCCACGGGGAGCCATCATCCTTTGTACACACCGAACAGTATTTCTGGTAATTTAAATGCATACAACCCAAACCTATTTTCTTAGTTACGTTAACTCCCCATGCATCTCCGGTCCTTTTACGGTGTAGGGTCTTACCCAGCCGCTTAACTATAAACTCCCTGCACGAGACATTATGCGGGGCAGTTCATCTTACAGCACGGGCCGACTCCTGCTACCAGTGAACTTTCGTTTATGTCGAGTGCACAGGTGCCGACGACAACTATGTGTAAACTTTGTATCTAATTTAACTGCGGCCCGCGATTCACACAGGTGAATCCGGGCGCCGCCGAGTAAGCAATTTTCGGGATTGGCCGCCTCCAATCAAACTCCCCCTTAACCTCAGCTGGTGTGAGGGCTTAACTAGTGACAGTGCGTCAGAGCACTGATATTGAGCTAAGTGTAACTTTGTAGGGTAATTCCTTGTATGCCATGCAAGTGTAATTTAAGTGTAATTTGCGACTGTAATCATTCACCTGATTAAACGACACTCCGCACCCTCCATGCGCTACATGCCAGTGACAGTATAAATCTCGAGTTCGTGTTTGTTATTGTATTGAGTCCCCCTATCCCAGCTAGGAATCAGTGTATTATGCTGCACAGGGCCTGTGATGTGATACCAGCTAGGGGCCCCTCCAACCACGAACTTCGCCGATGGTCCTAGCAGGCCACGCAGGGTCAAAGCACCCACGAAACCCAAAATTGGTTAGGCGCTGAGCTAACATGGCATCATCCCGGAACACAATTTCAATAATAGCCAGTTTCCTGCTAGGATACACGCCCGGTCTCGAACACGAGAACCCGGACGATGGCATTTGGCGCCCACTATGTGGGGCGAAGAAAGGAAAACCACTTCTTCACGTACATTTTCCAAAAAAATCTCACGTAAAAGAAAAAGAAACATTTTTTTCTCCGTCTCTCTGCTCATTTATGTCCACACCAAGTCACAGCACGGACACGGGACGACCATCTTGCGCAGGAAAAGGGGATTAGTGTCAGACAGGCCAGTGCGATAAAGCAAGCAAACAAAGCGGCTCCAACACCCCTCCCCCCCACCGAACACTCTGGCGCAGCGCGCGATGCAGACCAACTACATCACCATCCGCACCCCCCCCCCCCCTTAGAAGCGGCCATTCTCGGCCACCGTTGTGTGCGGCTATCTGGGCGCCTGCCTAACCGACGAGCGCCACCCCGCGCGCAGAGCTACCTCGCACACACAGCGCCGCTAGTAAATAAACAAACCAACACAGCGGAACATGCACCATAACCAGAGCAT